>NC_133621.1:298625145-298775145 GCF_048593235.1 Sminthopsis crassicaudata | reverse complement strand
CCGAGGTGGTGGGAGCAGGCGGGTACCCGCGGGCAGCATGCGGGGTAAGGGTGGGGCGGAGAGAGCGTCCCGGAGCTCGTCGGAGTGGGGGGCTCCAGCCGAGTCGCGACGGGTGTTGGGCCGGGGGGTGCGGGGTGGACACAGGACACGCGGGCGGCCTCCCTTAGCTGGGAGGGCTGAGCTATCGAGCTTCTTGGGGATCCAGGCTGAGCCTCCTGCTTGGGGTGGGCACGCGGGTCTGGCTGCTGCCCCACTTCCCCTGCACTCCTGTGTTCTGGCCGACAGGATGCTGCCCCGGGGAGAGCCAGGAAACCGCTTCTGGAGAGCCGGGGAGGGATAGTGGGAGAAGAGCCGGTGGGAGCTAGCTCTCGCTGGTTTGGGAAGCCGGACTGGTGCCCCGGGGGTTCCCAGCGTCCCCGGCCCCTTCTTCTCCTGCTCTGAGGAGGACAGGGGCTGACTTAAATCGTCCTTGCGTGAGAGAGATGGAGCCCAGAGTTGGGCTCCCACCCCTCCTCCGCCCACGCGCCAAGATCAGGAACTCGGACCCCTATGGAGGCTGGTGTGCGGGAGTAGCGTCCAAGGCCATTAGTATTTCAAAAATGCCGAGTTTGGCACCTGCGGGAGAGGGAAGTGGGAATGGTATGGACGCACTCGACACATCTGGCTAAGTCCCTTCCCCCTCTGCTTCTTCGTGGAGACGGTGATGGAGCTGGGCAAGCCGATTACTAATGGTTTAAAGTCCCTCCCTGCTCCGCTCAGCTCCACGTCTGGGCCCTAAGATTCCCATCACCCTTCACTTTTTCAATTCCAAAGTCCTTGTCGGTCCTGGGAGTTTCTGTTCTGTGACCCAGAGTCCCATTTACCTGAAACATTGCTCTAAGGCGGTGGGGGCAATTCAAATAGAAACAGAACATTATCGCCACATGCTTATTTATTTTGTTAATTATTGCATTTTAATCTGGTTGGGGAATTTGACATCATTGTTCTAAGGTTCCTCCCGGTTCTGATGTTCTGTGTTTTAAGGTTCCTCCTAGATCTGACATTTTATACTTTCACTATACTCTAATGTCTCTTCCAGTTCTGACAATCTGTGTTCTAAGGTTCCTCCCGGTTCTGATGTTCTGTGTTTTAAGGTTCCTCCTAGATCTGACATTTTATACTTTCACTATACTCTAATGTCTCTTCCAGTTCTGACAATCTGTGTTCTAAGGTTCCTCCCGGTTCTGATGTTCTGTGTTTTAAGGTTCCTCCTAGATCTGACATTTTATACTTTCGCTATACTCTAATGTCTCTTCCAGTTCTGACAATCTGTGTTCTAAGGTTCCTCCCGGTTCTGAAGTTGGTGTTCTAATGTTCTTCCTAGATCTGACATTCCATGATATTTTCTCCTTGTAATATTGTATACACTAATGTTTTCTTCCAGTTCTGACAATCTGTTCTAAGATTTTCCCCAATTCTGATGATCGGTGTTCTCAGATTTCTACTAAATCTGACATTCTTTGATCTCTTCCACCTGAAACATTCTATGTCTTTTCCAATTCTGATGTTCTAAGGCTCTACCTTTCTGACATTCTTTGTTTTCATGTTTCTGCTAATTCTTACATTCCAGGCTCTCATATTCTAGGATTTTATGAAGTATTCTATACTCCCAGGTATAGTTGCTATTTTTGGCGCAATAGAGTGACTTAGCCATCTGGGGCTATATCTTCTTGCCTTCAGGATCCCCAACCCTTATAGGGCACCTATATATTTTTCCTACATGATTATAGATTCGGAGGATGCGGCCATGCGGTCCCCACTGGCAGCTGAAGTGGAGGAGGAGGTGGGATCTGAGGAAGAAGAACTGTGGGAGAAGATCGAGGGTATCCGGCACAAGCTGACACGAGCCCTCAACCCTGCCAAGCTTACCCCATATCTACGCCAGTGTCGCGTGATTGATGAGCAGGATGAAGAGGAGGTCCTAAGCACCTATGGTTTCCCCTGCAGGATCAACCGAACTGGTGAGGGACTGGACCCTCTGGATTGAGGGAGAGAGCAGGAAGAGGCTTCCTGGGGGGTACTGTTGGAAGCTTTTCTTTTGAGGTGGATATTGTCATATGGTGGGAACCTGGGAGTTAGGATATTTAGGTTAGAGATTCCAACTCTGTCATGTGCATTTGGGCAAAAGACTTTCCTTTTCTGGGCCCCTGTTTCTCTATCTTAAAATGAGGAACGTGAACCAAAGTGATGTAGAGTAGTAGTAGTAGTAGTACTAGTACTAGGAGTAATAAATAAGACTTAAGTCCTGCTTTGCAAAGTGTTTTAAATATGTTAACTCTTTTCATCTTCAAACAACCCTAAGAAGCAGCAGCTGTTTTACAGATGAGAAAACTGAGGCAGACAGGTTAAATGACCTTTTTAAGGTCACAGAACTAATATATATCAGAGATATGATATGAATTCAGATCTTCCTGACTCTAGAACTAGTACTACCTGTTAATATATATAAAGTTCCTTCCATCTTTCTTCCTTCTTCTATAAGATGAAACAAAAGGGTGATAAACATTTAGAGCTATTTTCACTCTTTCAAAAGACCTGGTTTCTTTAGTGATAAATTTCTACAAACTTTTATAGTTCTGTGAAGGTCACTACTAGGTCTAAACCCTGAATGCTTTGTGCATAATATCTGAGCACTGATCCAATGCCTAATTTTACTGCTTTCTGTCTGTGTAACCTTAGACATATCTACTTTCTTCTCTGGGCCTCAGTTTCCCCATCTGTAAAATAAAAGGGGTTGGAATCATTTTTTTTTCCCCCTGAGGCTAGGGTTAAGTGACTTGCCCAGGGTCACACAGCTAGGAAGTGTAAGTGTCTGAGACTAGATTTGAACTCAGGTCCTCCTGAATTCAGGGCTGGTGCTCTATCCACTACACCACCTAGCTGCCCCGCTGGGTTGGAATCATAATCTCTAAGATCTCTTTTAGCTTGAAGTTCTAATGCTTCATTCATTCTTAGCAATAACCCCTCATTTTATGCATCCCCATTCTAGGGCGATTGATGGATATCCTGAGATGTCGAGGCAGGCGAGGCTATGAGGCTTTCCTGGAGTCCCTGGAATTCTACTACCCAGAGCACTTCACGTTACTTACAGGGAGGGAGCCTGCTCAGCGCTGTTCCATGATCCTCGGTGAGTAAGCCTTTTTTTTCGTTCTCTGCAGGAGGGAGTCCTTGGGAACGAGTAGGTGCTTTGCATTTTGGAGAAGAAATATACAGTAGGGGATCCTAGAGATTCCAAATGAGGCCTGAAGGGCCTTTTGTGTCTGTTCCATGGATTATTGGGGGATAGGAAGAGAGGGAGGGGACATTAGGTAGCCAGGTGGTTATTAGGCTTTGGACAAGCCCCTTCTTTTTCTAGCCTGTTTCTTCTTCTGTCCCATGTAGATAATAACAAAGCTTGATGTCATGGAAAGAACACTGGATTTGGAGCTATAGAATCTGAGTTTAAATCCAGACTCTGCTGTTTATAAGCTATGTATTCTTGGAGCCATCTCCTATAATTTCTTTAGGGTACAGTTTCCTCAACTGTAAGCTAGGTGTTATAATAATACTTGCATCATGTGCCTCACTGGGTGATTTTTGAGGAAAGCCCTTCATAAACCTTATAACACTAGACAAATGTGAATGGTTTTCATTACTTTTCCTCTTCTGGAAGAGTAAATCAGCCTGAATTCAGCAACAGGAAGAATGTAAGGCAGATAGGAGAAAGGACATCCTGAGTGAGCATGGGGTACGTGTGTGTGTGTGTGTGTGTGTGTGTGTGAGAGAGAGAGAGAGAGAGAGAGAGAGAGAGAGAGAGAGAGAGAGAGAGAGAGAGAGAGAGAGAGAGAGAGAGAGAGAGAGAGCTCAACACTGGAATAAGGAGCACCTCTTATAGCCTTTCCATCTTTTAAGATATTATATTATTTTAGGCGATATCATTTGTTTTCTATATCACCTTCATTTCCAAGTATACCTTTACCTCTCTCTAGAGAGCATCTCTCATAACAAAAAATAACAGAGAGGGAAGAAAAAAAATGATCAGTTCAGCCTAAGTACCCCATATATCTGCCTGATCTGCCAGTATATATACTCCACACCCATAGTCCATACATCTGCCTTATCTGCCAGCATATGTACTCCACTTCTAAGGAGGAAAGGCATCTCATTTTTCCTGGAGAGATTTAAGAATAGATAGGATGGTGTTTGGATGCTACTCTGCTAGATTGGAGGAGATTGACTCAGATGATAAGGGACTGGACCTGTGATTTCATTGCTACAAAGAACTCTACGATAATTAAATGCTCTTCGCCAATGTATGTCTGCATCTGCTCTGCAATTCCATTCTTAGAGAGTATTGTGTAGTTAAATGACTTACTTGTCTAAGATCAGATAGCCTGTGGAGATCAGAGGTGAGACTTGAATCCAGAATGTCCTAGTTCTAAGACCAGCTGTCCATCCTACAGAAGACCACAAAAAATTATTCACTGTATATCTATATCTAGATAGCTAGATAGATGGGGCAGTTTATGTGGAGAAGTGGGTGGAATGCTGGGCCTGAAGTCAGGAAGATAGGAGTTCAAATCTGGTCTTAGACACTTCCTAGTTATGAGACCCTGGACAAGTCACTTAATCCCATTTGCCTCAGTTTCCTCATTTATAAAAGGAGCTGGAGAAGGAAATGGCAAACCAGGATCTTTTCCAAGAAAACCCAAAAGAGTTGGACATGACTAAAATCACTGAACAAGGTAGATAGATAGGAAAATAGAGATTTCTAATTTAAAAACCTCTTATCTTGATATGCCTTTTCCCCCCATTTAGTAGAAGAGGAAACAGAGAGTGATTTGTCCAGCCATTTAAGTGTATTGGAACCTGAATAGAAAGGGACTTTGAGTGGGAGTTGAACAAGGCCTGGGATACTCACTTGTCACTTTGCCCTTTTGTAGATGAGGAGGGTCCCGAGGGCCTGACCCAGTTCTTGATGACAGAGGTGAGGCGGTTGCGAGAGCAACGCAAGGCTCAGCTACAAAGGGAGCAGCAGTTGCAGGCCCAAACTCGGGCTCTGGAGGAAGAGCGGGCCACGCTGGAACGCAAGCTAGGGGAGCAACTGCAGGCCCAAGAACGGTGTCAGCGACTTCGGGAGGATTGGGAATCGGGCAGCCTTGAGCTCCTGAGGCTCAAGGAGGAGAACTACATGATAGCCATGCGGTTGGCCCAATTGAGTGAAGAGAAGAACACAGCCGTCTTGCGCAGCCGAGACCTGCAGCTGATGGTATGGGCCAGGGATCCCTGGGAGTCAATGGAGGTTGGGGAGAGGATGTCTGGATTTCTGCTATCCTTCCTTAAGAACCTGCCTTAAAATTCCCTTTTCTGATATTCAGCTTACTTTGGTAGAGAGAGCATTGGCTTTGGGGGAGAGAATCTGAGTTTGAATTTCAAATATCACTTACAAGTTGTATGACCTTGGACTTGATCCTTTGCTGGTCTGGGTCTCAGTTTCTTCATCTCCAAAATGGGAAGAATTTTACTGGCAGCACCTACCTCCTCAGGTATGACTCAAATATGACAATTATGCCAATGTCTGCAAAGCCTTTTTTTAAATATTGAGTCTTTTTTTAGCTTTTTTTTTTTTTTTTTTCTTTTTAAACACCTTAATATGCTATAGATAGACCTATCATCATTGTATCAGGGATCATAGTCTTAGAAGGTTGTCATAGGCACTGAGAGTCTGTGATTTGGTCTCTTTTAGCATTCATGTCATTATAAATCTTAAAGAACATAAAAATCCTAAATCTTGATCTGGAAGGGACCTCAAATGCCACTGAGTCTGACCCCCTCCCTTTATTTTACAGGTGGGGAAGCTGAGACTTAGAAAGGAGAAATGATTTATCCAGGGTCACCTTGTGTCAGAGATGTCTTTCTGACTCTAAGGCAGCCTCCTATTTATATGTCATGCTATCTCTACATTATTATTATTATTATTATTTTTAAATTTTTTTTATTTATTAAAATTTTTTTTTTTTCATCATTATAATTGTATCACTACAACTGACTCCTTTGGCCAGAGCATCATTCAGTTCAGGGTAGGATTTGGGCCTCAGTCCCATTGTGGATCATTTTGTTGTTCTAAGGAAGCAGGGACCTTCCTGCCCTCCTTCCCCCTGCATCTATTCCCCACCTTTTTTTTATTATAAAGGCTTGACAGGAGTCATGTGGAAGATGGGATATGAGAGTGTTTCTGGCTTAGACCAAACAGCTCTTCTAGAGGTGGAGTCTATATGCTTTTTTTGACTCTCATCACCCATGCACAAAGGGGTTCCAAGGACCTGTCTGTGCTGTAGCAGGGGCCCAAGGTTGGGCTTTGTTACTAGATGTGCACTAGTGAAGTTCATAGTTTCACTTGGTAGTTGTTTTTAAGGTTGTTGTAGGCCTGTAGACTGATTGTTGTAATTTGTGTATGGTTCTAGGCAGCTTGCATGAAGTTTGATTTGTGGGTCTGTGCTATTGGTTGCTGTTGTTGTTTTTTTTTTCTTTATTAATTTTTTTTCTGGTTATACATGCATATTAACTTTTTAAAGACATATTTCTTTATAAATCATGTTGGGAGAAAAAAATCAGAACAAAGGAGAAAAACCTAGGAGAGAAAAAAACCCAGAAAAAAGAAGTGAACCTAGCAGATGTTGATTTACATTCAATCTCCAAAGTTCTTTTTTCTGGGTGCAGATGGTGTTTTCTGTCCAGGATTTATTGGAACTGTACTATTGGTTGTACATGAGAGTGTAAATTGGTTGTGATCATCACAAGTGAAGTAAAGGTAATTTTTCATCAGGTACTTCATGGATTCTGTTGTCTTGAAGCTGGAGAATCATAATCAATAAATTAATTAAAAAGCATTTATAAATACTTGTTATGTGCCAAGCATTGTGTTAGATGTTGGAGATATAGGGACAAAATAATCTCTGCCCTCAAGGAGCATACATTCTATCTCAGACATAACTATCCAGGTCTGCTATTAACCATGTCCCAATTCTACTCTCTCTTCCCGAACTTTGGGAGGAGACTGCCTTGGGAACTGTGACTAGACTTAGATAGACATAGGTTACCAGCAACCTTTTATATTTCCTTATCTGGAAGCAAAAATGAAGATTTCTTTCTGAGCCTCATATAGAGAGGGGGCTGACCTAAGGGTCAGTTCTTCAGGTCCTAGACTAGAAATAGGAGATCTGGATTTTAGTCCTTATTGTCTCTTATCTGCCTTTTTCATCTTAGACAAGTCCCTCCTTATTACTGAGCCTCAGTCTTTTCTCTGTAATGATACTAATAATGGCTAGTATTTGCTTGCAAAACAATTTAGAAATGTGATTTCATTTGATTTGCTTCTCCAAGGAGATAGGTGCTATTTTTCTCATTTTTATAAGGGAAGAAATAAGGGGTTTAAACAAATTGCCCGCAGTAGTGCAATAAGTCAGAGGATCATAGAATTATAAATTTAAACCTTCTAGATTATCTAATTCCAAATCCTTCATTTTGTAGATTAAAAATCTGGAGCTGAATTTATAAGAATTCAAGCCATTCTCCACTTGATAATTAGTCAAAGGATATGAACAGACAATCTTCAGATGAAGAATTTGAAACTATTTGTAGTCATATGAAAAGGTGCTCTAAATCACTATTGTTTAGAGAAATGCAAATTAGGACAATTCTGAGATATTACTACACACCTCTCAGATTGGCTAAGATGACAAGAAAAGATAATGGTGAATGTTGGAGGAGACTGGGGGGAGGGGAAACTGGGACACTAAATACTTTATTGGTGGAATTGTGAATGGATCTAGCCATTCTGGAAAGCCATTTGGAACTATGCTAAAAAGGTTATCAAACTGTGCACACTTTTTGATCCAGCAGTGTTTCTATTGGGACTATACCCCAAAGAGATCTTAAAGGAGGGAAAGGGACCCATGTGCACAAAAATGTTTATGGCAAGAAACTGGAAACTGAGTGGATGCCCATCAATTGAGGAATGGCTGAATAAGTTATGGTATATGAATATTATGGAATATTACTGTTCTGTAAGAAATGACCAGCAGGATGATTTCAGAGAGACCTGGAGAATCTTACATGAACTGAATGTTAAGTGAAGCGAGCAAATCAGATCATTATACATGGCAACAAGATTATACGATGTTTAATTCTGATAGACGTGGCTCTCTTCAACAGTGGTGATTCAGACCAATTCCAGTTATCTTGTGATGAAGAGAGCCATCTACACCCAAGAGAGAACTGTGGGAACTGAGTGTGGACCACAACATAGCATTTTCACTTCTTTTGTTGTGGTTTGCTTGAATTTTATTTCCTTTCTCTTTTTTTCCTTTTTGATCTGATTCTTCTTGTGCAGTAAGATAATTGTATAAATACTATGCCTATATTGGATTTACATTTTTTTTTTTTTTTTTTTACCATTTATAACATATATTGAATTACTTATCATCTAGAGGAGGTATGGAGAAGGGGGGGAAATTGGAACATAAAAGTTCCTTGCATATGTTTTGAAAATAAAAAAGCTTCAATTAAAAAAAAAAAAAAAGAATCCGAGGCTGAGACAAATTAAGTGACTAACTTAGGATGGTGTAGCTGCTAATTGTCTGAGACCTAACTCAAACTCTGGTCTTTACCTTAAGATCTAGCGCTAAGGGTCCTAGTGGGGCTGACTGTGTATGTATCCTTCTTAGAGAGGTTCAGGGCCATTCCCTGAAGCGTGCTCTTTCTCAAGGTGATTCCTTCACCTTTGGCACCTTCGGGGCACCAGGTTCTGGCATGCTCTGGATGGATGCCAGGTAAGGACAGACTCGTGAGTGGGAGGGGACTCAGTGTCATGAGTTCATGGAGACCTTTGGCCAATAATGAGCGCATTCTTCTGTCTGCTCCTTTTGTTGACCTGAGATTTTTCTAAGGACTTCAGGGTTTGTGATTACTCATGGGAAGCTCAGCCAACTCTGGTGGAAGTCTGGAATTCTGGGAAGCCTTTTTAGCATTCAGTTTTGTGACTGTCAAGGACATACTGTAACTATTACTAGCTATTAACTGCGTGTTTTGATAGGCTTTGCTGGGAATTCCTTCCAGACACTGATAAGGGTCAGTTGAGTTTCTATTTGACAAGTATTTATTGCATCTGTGAGAGTGGAAATGGTCACAACTGGAAGGAGCCTTACAGTGTAGACTCTCATAACTGAAAAAGACCTTAGCATGCAGAATGTACCTGAGCAGGGAGGAATCTACAATGTGGGAGGATTCTGTCAGAGCTGGGAGGATCCTTAGAACACAGAATATCAAAGCTGGAACATAAGAATGATTGATTACAGTCTTTTATTTTACAAAAGGGGGGCCCAGATAAGGAACTGATGCCTAAGATCACACTGGGGGTTAACACTAGAAGGACGGGATGTATCAATTAATGTAAAATATATTATGATTTTGCTTTAAAACCATATTTTACATATTAACATAGCAATATAGCAACACAGAATATTGCTATATTAATATACCAATTATATGAATGTAGCATATTGATATATTAACATAATTTCATTAATATAAAGTATACTTTATTGCTATGATATACTAATATAATTTGATTAGTGCAATGTTATCGTAATATGATATATTAATGTAATTTTGCCCTAAAACAATGTCATATATATTAATATATCAACATATTACTGTAGCATATTGATATATTAATATATCATTGTAGTACTATATTGAAATACCAATATCAATATATTGATATTATATATTATATTGATTTAATATATTATATTGAGAAATCAATATAATTTCATTAATATAACAATTTTATTGCCATACTATTATATTAATATAATTGGTGTGCATTTATTAATGTAATATGATATATTAATATAATTTCACCTTGAAATTTCATCCTACTCTATTTTATTTGTTTTAAGGATTAAAAAGTTGCATTATATTTAAAAATATTTCCTTTGAAGCATTCTTAAATTCTGATCCTTCTAGTGTTAATGGCAGACCTAAGAATGTCATGGCTCACACAGATAGTAACAACAATAATAAATGGCTGCCATTTATGGAGAGAATGCTTTAAGATGCAAAGCATTTCACAAATGTGATCTCATCTGATCCTTACAACAACTTTGGAAGGTAGATATTTTACAGATATTTTAAAATTTTACACGAATTTACAAACATTTTACAGATGAGGAAACTGAGGCAGACAGTGGTTAAAATACTCGGTTAGAGTTTCTTGGCTTGGGGTGAGGATTTAGGACTGCTTGTTTCCAGGTCCTGTACCTTGTTCTGACATAATTTCTTGACTCCACATCTGGCACTAAGGGCCTTTCAGGGTCTCAAAGAATTGTGAGTGTTGAGACCATGTGTTCAACCCCCTTACAATGGTTCAGTGCCTCATCCTCTCACTCCCTTATGCTGTTAATTCAATCTACCAAACCCCTACAGTGGGTCAGATATAGTCAAGCAACTTGTGCATGAAGATATAAGCAGAATTATCTCTGCCCTCAATGAGGTCACTAGCCCTGGGCTTGTGGGGTGGGAGATGACATATAAAGATAAGTAGATGCAAGATAAGTTAAAGAGGTAGAGGATGTTCTTAATTTGGGGAATCTGGAAGAGTTTTCCACTAGAGGAGGCTTGTCTGCCATAGCTTCAGACCCTCAGCATAGGGGATCATCTGGGTGAGAGCCTTAGTTTCTTCATCTGTAAATGGGGATAATAATCTCTGGGTCACCTACTTCCCACAGTTCTTGGGAGGAAGAATGCTTTGTAGATCAAAGATTATTGGTTTAGAGCTAAAAGGATATAAACCTCCCATTTTACAGTTGAGAAAACCAAGGCCCAAATACACATAGTGATTTGCCCTGGGTCACGTAGTAAATATATGAGATGAGACTTGCATCTGGGTCTTCCAGATTCTGAAGCCATTCACTCTGATGCACCGACTTTCAAAATGGCCAATAAACACTGAAGGAATGTATTTGTATTAATTAATTTGTATTCACTTTGCATATATTTTGTTTTTATCATCTGTGAATGTGTGGTAGTATGTTATAATATAAGGTCCCTGAAGGTAAGGAATATTGCTCATCTATACCTTTGTTTCCCTGGTCACCATAGTAAGTACTTAAGAAATTTTTTTTCTAGTAAATTTATCTACTTTATGAATTATGTTGGGAGAGAAAAATCAGAACAAAAGAGAAAAACAATGGGAGAGATTCAAAAACAGAAAAAAGAAGTGAACCTAGCATGTGATGATTTACATTCAGTCTCCTTAGCTCTTTTTCTGGATGTAGATGGCATTTTCTGTCCAAAGTTTACTGGGATTGCCTTAGATTAAGAAATATTTTTTTGATAGATTTGGAAAAGGCCTGTTGATTAGCAGTTCAATGGACCACCAGCCTCCTTTCCCTGGCCATCATTTCCCTTTGTGCACTGTCTCCCCGTTAGAATGTAAGCTACTTGAGGGCAGGGACCCTCTCACTTTTGTCTTTGGTTCTCCTGTGCCTGATCTACAGTGTTTAGTGACAGGTTGATTGTTATTAAAAGTCCGAGACAAGGCTGGGAACCACACGTTCTCATGCACGTGGCTGATGATCTCTCCTTCCCTGCTCCTTCTCCCAGGTAGACCAGCTTCGGTGCAAAGTGAGCCGACTGGAGGAAGAGTGCACGATGCTCCGGAGAGCCAGGAGCCCGGCCCCCTCCACACTGGATGTGGAAGAGAAGGAGCCCGAAGCACCTGACCTAATCTCCGAACTCCAGGCTGAGAATCAGAGACTGACCACTTCCCTTCGAGAGCTTCAGGAAGGCCTTAAGCAGGTCCTGAGCCCGGGAAGCTTGGGTGGGCTAGGACCTCCTCACACAGCTCCTTTTCTGTCCCTATGAAGTCTCCTGGTGAGAAAGTTGGAATCTGTAGAATCCTAGGAGAGTAGATTTAAAACTCAGAGGTCATTTGGATCAGTTTTCTTGTTTTACAGATAAGGAGAATGGGGCCCAAGGAAAGGAAGGGAATCTCTTCTCCCCCCCACCTTCTTTCCCTTCCTCTTCCTTCCCTTCCCACATTCCTTCCTTTCTCCATCCTTTTAGCCTTCCCTTTCTCCCTCCCTCATTTCTCCCTTTTCCCCCTTTCCTTTCCCTCCCTCTTTCCTTTTCCTTTTTCTTTCTTTCCTTCTTTTCTTTCTTCCTTCTTTCCTGCCTTCCTTCATCCCTCATTTCCTCATCCATCTCTCCTTCCCTGTCTTCCTCCCTCCTTCCTTCCTTCCCTCTTTTCTTCCTTCCCTTTTTTGTTCTTCATTCCTTTGTTCCTTTGTTTCTTCCTTTGTTTCTTTCTTCCTCCCTTCCTCCATTCTTCTCTCCTTCCTTTTCTTCTTTCCTTTCCTCTTTTTCCTTCCTTATCCCCCTCCCTCTCTCCCTTCCTCCCTCTTTCCATCCTTCCTTCTTTACTTTTTTCTTTCTATCTTTTTTTTTTATTCAACTTTATTTTATTATCAGTGCCAAATTCTTTTCCTTCCCTCTCCATTGAGAAGACAAGAAATACAATACCCATTACCCGTAGGAAGTCATGCAAAACAAATTTCCTGTATGTGTTCTTTCCAGAACATTTACTACTATTGCTTTATTTTTTCATTAACAAGCACTTATTTCTCTCCTTCCTACCTCTGCTTCAATTAAAAAAAAAAAAAAAAAGCAAAAAGAAAACCATTGTCACAAATAGTTAAGTAAAACTAATTCTTCTATTGGCCGAATCCAAAACGTGTTTCTCACTTGCATGCTGAATCCAAGCCGGCTGGTGGGGTGTAGACCTCAAACTTGGTCCTCCAGGCTCATGGCCGGTTGTTGTATAGGTCGGAAATTTTATGATTTCCAAAGTTAGGGATTTTTTCAGTCTGGCAGAAATGATTCTCCTGGTTCTGTTTGCTTCCCGTTGGATTGCTCCATCCGTGTTTTCTCAGGCAACACTATTCCTTCCACCATGAGTGGCTTGGCACTGGTTGGGGATGGTGGCAGGGGAAGCATTTCCTGACCCTGAGCCTCCTGGGGCCTCATCCTGTTATACGATGGGGGTTCGAGCTATGTTTGTGCATTGCGGTTCCCCAGGACCCCGGCTCGGAGCAGATCCTCTTGGACATCTTAGAACATGACTGGAAGGAAGCTCAGGATGATCGCCAGGAACTCTGTCAGAAGCTCCATGATGTCCAGGGAGAGCTCCAGTGGGCCGAGCAGCTTCGGGACAAGGTAACCTTCCATCCTGCCTCCCCTCCCTACCTTGTACCCAAATACCAGGATGAAAGAACTCTCAGCCCGATGGTTCCTGGTAATCAGGAGGCATCCAAGTCTATCAGGTGCAGATCAGTTCACTGACCATAGCAGAAATTGCTTTGAATTTGAGTCCAGGAGACCAAGGTTCAAATCCCAGCTTGGCTACCTACAGCTTTGTGACCTTGCAAAAGTAGCTTCCCCTCTTTTATTCACCCTCAATTTCCTTATCTGTGAAGTGAGTACAACAGTGCCTCTGTTTCTTGTCTCATGAGGTTGTGCCCAGGAGAATGCTTTGTAAACTTTAAAAAGCATCTGTAGAAATGGAAGCTGTGATAGAAAGAGGGAGTTCTGGCATCTGAAGCCCTGTGTTCAAATCCTGCTACATTTTTGATCTTGGACAAGTCTTTTAGCAGCTTTCTTGGCTCAGTTTCCTTATTTGAAAATGAAGAGGTTAGACTGACTGCCCTCCAAAGTCTCTTCCACTCCAGAATTGGGAGCCCAAATCACTGGGCCTCCATTAGACCTGTTTCCACATAGTAGAGTAGGTGGCCCTTGAGGTCCCTTTTAGACCAGCCCAGAACCAGGATCCTTGCATCTTCTTTACACTCCTCGGGCCAACCAAGCTTTCCCTCACTCCCTCCTCTGCCTCCCTCATTTATGGAGGTTTGGTGGAGAGGAGGATCCCCTTCAGGAATCCTCTCTTATATCCTAATCTTACCTCCTCTTTGTATAAATTTACTCTTTACCTGTCATGTTTTTATGATTGTGCCCATTCTGCAGATGAGAACACTAAAGTTTGGGACTGACTTGGCCAGGCTCAGACTGCATATAAGTGGCCTAGCCAGGCCTGGAATCCAAGCCCTGCTACCTTTCCTTTCCCAGACTCCTCTTTGGGGGCAGCTCCTGATTAACTACATCTCCCTAGGGTCTCATATGTTCTTAAAAACAAGGCTCACTGATGCTGCCTTTTGTTTCTATGGAACAGTCATTTCCTGCTCCCTGTCCCCTCCCATGGAACCCTTCCTATTAAGCCAGAACAATTGCTGCGTTCCAGACCTGCTGCAGTTCCCAAGCCTCTCTGGTGGGGGAGGGACATTGCCTTGCCATCTCACCTGAGCTGACATTGGTCTTTGGGTTGAAGACTTCTGGTTCTGGTTTTGTTTGCTTCCTTGGGCATCTGTCAATCAACCTAGTAGTTCTCTGAATTTTCAAGTTTGTTTCTTAGTAAGAATCCATTATATTTCTAAACCCTCAACTGGTTTGGCCATTCTCCTAGAGGGGCCTGTTCTTGGCTGACCCATTCTATTGAATCATGGCCCTAACTGGGCCAAGGTCACGGAGTCCACTCCCACTGGATCCGTTGATCTCACTCTATTCCATTGTTAGGAATTAAAAATTCATTCAGTAAGCATATTTTAAGCACCCCCCACTCCCACCCAGGACTTACCAAGACAAAAATAAAACTCTGCCCTTAAGGAACATATGTTCTAGCTGATAACCCTGCAGATCCTGCTTCAATGTGAGGTTTATAGTGTAGGGGAGCCAAAAGCACCTAAATTTGGCTGTCCACGTCTCAGATCCCATGTTTGCTAGCTGTATGACTTAGGAAGTCACTATAAGTCAGTCAAGAAGTGCCTGCTATGTGTCAGGCACTGTGCTAAGCCATGGAGAATACAAAAAAAAAAGGCAAAAGAAAGTCCCTAACTTTGTTAGAAAAATGTCTCTAACATTTAATAATAATAATAGCAGCTAGCATTTATATGTCACTTGAAGGTTTGCACAGCACTTTATATGTCTCTTTATTTGATCCTCACAAAAACTCTAAGAAAAGTGCTATTATCACCCCCATTTTATAGATGAGAAAACTGAGGTGAAATGACTTGGCTAGGGCCTCATAATTGGATTTGAACTCCCTTTCTTCTTGAATCCCTGCTCTGTTCATTAGATTGCCCAACCTAGCTGGTTCATCTTTTCCGTGGAAGTTTCTGCACATTATCTACTTTGAGTTTCTTAAGGATTGTGAAACAGGGGAGTTCTGTGTAAACTGTTAAGTGCCATGGAAAGGTGAACTCCACCTTTAAATGTCTGATTGCTCAGTTTCCTGATACTCATCCCTCTCCCTCACCTCCACAGTATCTACGGGAGATGGAAGACCTACAACTCAAACACCGGACTTTGCAGAAAGATTGCGGCCTCTATAAGCACCGAATGGCTACTGTCCTGGTGCAATTGGAGGAGATTGAAAAGGAGAGGGACCAGGTGAGCTCCCCTTCTGCCCCAGCAGGGCTTCCCCATTCGCCTCCAACCTGTTCCCTGTACCCCAAGGTAGGTGCATGTCTCCTGGTCCAGGAGAGACATGATCTTTTGTCTTTCAGTGGGCAGGTGGTGGGTGAGGGCATTGTTACCTGCCCGTAACCGAAGCCCAAGTGCCATTTCACTCCTTATTGCTTCCTGAGACTCAGCTTAGTTCCTTAAAAAGACAGGGCAAGACTGGACCTAGCTTTCCCTCTTCATTGCCACTTTTCCTTATTTTGGTAAAAGGGATTCTGGGTCAAGTTTGGGTTGGGCTAGATGCTCTGAGGTTTCTCCCACTGTGGTGAATCTGCGATTCATTGACTGGTGAAATCTCCTGGAGTTCAGGGACCACATTAGACTTTAACTCTGACCTACCTCCAGTGTTGACACAAGGGCAGAGCACTTGGACTGAACCCCTTGGATGTAGTTGCCATTTCTCTCCCAGGCCTTTAGTTCTTAACAACCTACACAGTAATGAGCAAATCATCTCAATTCTCTGGAAAGAGAATTGCAAAAGGGAGGAGGCTGGTACTGTGTTATAGGGCAAAGAGATGTGTATTTAGGAGTTAAGACCTAGGAACTAATTTTTCCTCTATGTGACATATTTCAAACCATTTCTCCCTTCATTAGGGCTCTTCATCTGTAAAATGAGAGGGTTAGTTAGCATCAATGGCTCCCGAGTCCCCTCTAACCTCTGATTCTATAATAAGACTAAATGATTAGAGATCTAGCCTCTGAGTTGGGTGCAAGTTTTTCCCTGTAGGAGGTCACCTAACTTTTTAGATGGCATGGGGCTAAGGGGACAAATTGTCTCGCCGAAGATGCACTGATTTGCTAGAAGGATCTCCCTCACTTGGGAGTTCCCTGTCACCATGAAATCACAGATCAATCCCCATCCTCATCCCCTGTTGATCTAGACAATAGATGGATTATCACACGGTGGTTCTTTTTAATTCCACCTGTATCAGTTCATGTAGTATCTTCCAAGGTTTCTCTGAATTCATCATTGATTAATCAGCAAACTGGGTAATTAGCAAACATTAATCATTTTGGAAAATTCGGTTTAAAAAAGAGCCTGGATGACTTTCTGTACTTCAGATTAAGGGTCTTGTGATCTCAGTATACACGCTCCCACTGACGCTCCACAAACAGTGTTTCCATATTTAGTAATCTAATCTCCTGCTCAAGGTCAGTCTGGACATCCACCGAAAGCCTTCCTTCTTTCCTAGTCCTTTAACCATCCTGGTGCAAATGCTCCCACTTCCTGGTTCCTGGAAGCTATTATTATTACTTTATTCTTATGATTTTAGACTATTTTTATAGGATTACTATTCATCTCCTCTAAGTAGGAGGAATAGATGGAGTGAGTGCCCTTCTCTGGAGCGCTCTTGACGGGGAACTGGAAGGGGCCATGAGAGGCCACTGTTTTAGGAGCACAAAGGAGCTGGTTGTTGGGGAGACCAGGCTGAGGATGGGAAGGACGCCCAGCTGAGGCGTTAGGGGGTGGTTGGCTGTGTGGCCACATCAGGGCTAGATAGGAGCGAGATGGGAAAGGGGCCAGTTAGTCCAGGAAACTGCTGCTGACCTTATCTTAAGATAGCCCTAATCTGGCCGCTAAGTTTCCTGAAATCTATAACTCAACACTTTGGGATGCTGTGATTTTCTTGTCTTTTCATATACTTTTCTTGTTGCTGGGAGGGAAAAAGCCAACTTTGGTGTTCCTGGGTTACTGAAGGGAGGGGAGCGGTGGGGTAGGGCCTTGAGGCCAGGAGAGCAGGGGAAGGAGAAATGAGGACCTAGAGGTCTCTAGAGGTTAAGCTGGAGCTAGTGGTATTGTAGGGTGATATAAAAGACCTAGCCAGGAAATGTTACATCAAACCAGTGGTAGAAAGAGTTTGGGGTCAGAAAACTTTGGGATTATGGGATGTAGAAGGGACTGAAAGGTGAATCCCAGCCTCCATTTTACAGATGAGAAAAGGCATGAGACTTGCCCAAGATCACACCAGGTATAAGGCAGCTAGATCTTGAGCTACAAGGGCTCTTCCAAATCAAGCCCTTCCAATTCTCAAGTAATGGATCCAGTTTAATAAACATTGATTGATTAGCAAGCATTGATTAATTAGCAAACATTTAAGTTTCTTTGTTGGATAATACTTGTTCTTGGCATGGGGGAAGATAGAGATGAAAAAAAAGATACAATCCCTGCCCTTGGGGGGCTTACTTCTAACGTGTGGCCAGAGCAGTCTGTCCCTCCTTGCTTGGTCTATGGTTACAGCTTCCTCCTTAATCTTCCTGACTTAACAAATCTCTCCATCTCAGACCCCACAGAGACTTTCCTAAAGGATACGCCTGACCAGTGACTTCTAGTGGCTCCTTTGTATAACTTGGTGGGATCCAAAGGTCTCTGTCTTGCAACTCTTCATGCTCAACTCCCTCCTACCTTTCCAGCCTTATTTTACTTTACTTGACATTATACTCATGGTGATCTGAGTAGCTTTCTTGCTAATTTCCCCAATATATTTTTACTCATCTCATTAAACATTTTTCAATTACATGTAAAACATTTTAACATACATTTTAAAAAAATTTTGAAATCCAAATTCTCTCCTCCTCTTCTCTTCCCTCCTTGAGAAGACAAGCAATCTGATTTCAATTATATATGTGCAGTCATGCAAAACATTAGTCATGTTGCAAAAGAAAATGTAGACTAAAAAAAAAAAGTCTTGCTATTCTTCTCATGATAGTGGTTCCCTTGTATAACTTGGTGGGATCCAAAAGTCTGTCTTGAGTTTCAACTCTTCAAGATCAACTCCTTTCTACCTTTCCAGCTTTATTTTATTTTACTTGACATCATACTCTTGGTGATCTGAGTAGTTTTCTTGCTAATTTTCCCAATATATTTTTATTTATCTCATTAAACATTTCTCAATTACATGTAAAATACTGAAATATACATTTTTTAAAATTTTTGAATTTCAAATTCTCTCTTCTTCCTCTCTTCCTTCTTTTGGAAGGCAAGCAGTGTGATGTCAATTATATACGTGAAGCCATAAAAACATTAGTCATGTTGCAAAAGAAAATGCAGATTAAAAGTCCTACTATTCTCATGATAATTTTCTCTTCCTGTCTTTTTGCTTTTGCACTTAGCCCATTGTGTACTTGACCAAGTGTACTTGAAACAAATAATCTTACAACAAAGTGTTAACTCAGTGGAATTAAGATTCTCTAGTTTACTTGTATAGTTCTACAAGTTGATACCTTGTTGTACCTGTAAGTTGACCCTCCACCAGCTAAGACACTAATGGAGGAGCTTTTGTTTACTTCTCCCCCAGGCCCTGTGTGTAGGGAAATGAGGGGAAGTTCAGACTAGATTGTCTCGGAACTCGACTTCCCAACAGTCTTTTAAATTGGGTGGGTTACCCGGGAGATGGCAAGGGCTTCTTTCACTGACTGAGCACTTGTTGGGGAATTTTACTGAGCCACCTTCAGAAATACCAGGCCTTTGAACCTCCCCCCCATGCCTGGAAATCTCTTTTTCCTCACTCTCAACTCTCAAAATTTCAGCTTCCTTCAAGATTCCCCCTCTAAAGGAAGAATCTCCCTCTTCTAATTACCTGCTTTTGCTCTGGATGCCTCTTGAATGTACTACTCTCTATACATCTTCTCAGAATATTATTTCAATGATTTTTCAATTTTTTTTCTCTTTCTTTTTCTCATTGGGAAAACACAGAATCAAAATTCTTCTAGCAAATACTGATTTTTGCTTTTTTTTTTTTTGTAATCCCCAGGCTTGGTACTTAGTGGGCTCTTAAATAAATGTAATTGATTGAGGAAATAGGACTTGAGGCAGGAAAGGGGCCAGCCTTCCACACTCCAGCCCAGCCCTGTTTTTTTCTTCTTATCTCAGTCTTGCTGGTTCTTTCCTGGCCATCCCCCAGCTGTTAGGGGGTGTGGCCTTTTCTGGCTCTCTCCTCCCCCAGTATCTGAGGACCTGCTTAGGGAGGGGATGTGGGGATGTTCCCTTTCTTTCCTTGAGCTCACTCAGTAAGAATAAAACTGTTTCCAGGGACTGAGTAAAAGAGGCCGAGAGGAAAAACCTGCTGATCCAGCAGTGTTGTAAGGGTGCGGGCACAGTCAGGCCCAAGCCACTGGCCCAGCTCCCATCTCCCTTCCTTGGGGGCCTGGCTGTGCCATGTGGTCACTGCCAGATCGCCCCGGGAGGAGGGATCTCCCCGAGCATTCTTTGATTTGAGGGAACAGTTGGGAGTTCTGCCTGCTAAAAGTGGGAGGCAGGACAGTCCCAAAGGACTCGTGATATAAAGGCTCTGTCCTCAGAGTGCAGATTAAAGCAATTTTTTTTCCCTTTCTATATTTTTCTTGTTTCCCCCTCTCCCCCAGAACATGACCAATGAGGGAAATATATTTTGCATGACTATATATATGAATGGGTATTGTATTTCTTGGTTTCTCAATGAGTAGGGAAAGAGAAATATATGCAACTAGAAATAGAAATGAAATAAAAATTAAAAAACCCACAAGGTGGTAGGAAGGGTGGTACAGTCAAAAGCATTTGGAGCACATTTGAAGTCATAAGACTTGCTGCTGTGTGTTTGGGCAAGATATTTAACCCTTCCTCATCTGGAAAATGGAGGTATAGATTTTTTTTGACCTTCAGGCCTTTTTTTTTGCCTTTCTTTTTTTTAATTGAAGCTTTTTTATTTTCAAAACATATGCAAGGATAATTTTTCATCATTGATCCTTGCAAAACCTTGTATTCTAATTTCCCTCCATTCCCCCTACCCCTTCCCCTAGATAGCAAGTAATCCAATACATGATAAACATGGTAAATATATATATATGTAAATACAATATAGACATATATATTTATACGATTATCTTGCTGCACAAGAGAAATCAAATCAAAAAGGAAAAAATGAGAAAGAAAATAAAATGCAAGCAAATAACAAAAAGAGTGAAAATGTTATATTGTGAACCACACTCAGTTCTCTGGGTGCAGATGACTCTCATCATCACAAGATCCATTGGAAATGGTTCAGGCCCTCTGTAAATCCCATAATCCTCTGTTCTTACTTCACAAAAACGGATAGAGATGGGGACTAGATATGGAGGATTCCCCTTTCCAGTGCAGCTCAGCTGCTTGGGGGGGCGGGGCAGGTTCATGTCTCTTCTGTGGGTCAGTCTCCTTCTGGTCAAGTGGCCTCTGAGTCTCCTTCTAGAGCTGTGATCCCCTGACGACTCCTTAAATTTCAGCCCAGAATGCCGCTCTTCTTGATATGTTTCGATCCTCCCCACAGGCCATCCAGAGCCGGGACCATGTTCAGCTCCAGTATTCTAAGAGTCTGATTGAGAAGGACCAGTACCGGAAGCAGGTTCGAGGTCTGGAGGCCGAGAGGGATGAGCTGCTGACCACAGTCACCCGACTGGAAGGGGCTAAGGGCTTGCTGGAAGCCCAGCTCCAGCGGGTCCAGGGCAGTGCTGGTATGAAGGTGAGAGGAATGACCCCAGTGGCATGTGTGGGACCGGGGAATGGGTTGGGGCGCCAAACCAGGACATGTGCTCCTAAGGTGCTGGGTTTAAATCAGGCTCGCTTTATACACGTAGGGAGCAAGCTGCTTAAAGGAATGAATGAATGAAAACCATTTACTAAGCCAAGGGTTGGGTATATGATGGAAAATCCAGACAGTCCATACTCTCAAGGATCTGGGAAGGTTCAGCTGCGGGGCAGATGGCAAGGGCCATAGGTATGGAGGCACAGAAGCAGGGCACATGGTAAGGTCTAGTGGTTTCCTATATTATTAGAAAAATTATAATGGATCACTCCTTGCTCATCAGAACAATATGAGTGATCTTGTCCACTCTGAAGCCAGAGTGGGTAGAGGGACCTAGGACCTTGATTTCTGGGAAAGGCAAAAGGGGTAAGAAAGCCAGAATAGAGATGACATCAGACTTCCTTGAAATAGAGTAGTTTAGGGTCAATGTCCAGCCAAGAGAGAGAAGACTGGAAGAAGGCCTTGAGAGAGAGGCTGTGGGGAACTCCAAAGAGCTTTGATTCACTATTCCCTTTGGCTCTCTTTTACATGGAGCTGGATTATTACATGCCTAGAATTATCGGATTAAAGTGACTCAGAATCATTCTGGTCCAATCCCTATTTGAACACCTCTAAGAAGCTCCTGATTGAAGACCTTCTGTGATGGGGAGATTACTATTTAACAGGATACTTCTATTTTTTTTTCTTTTTTCTTTTTTTTAATTAATTTTATAATTATACATTTTTTTGACAGTATATATGCATGAGTAATTTTTTTTTATTCATTTTTCCAAATTATCCCCTCCCTCCCTCTACTCCCTCCCCCGATGACAGGCAATCCCATACATTTTACATGTGTTACAGTAAAACCTAGATACAATATATGTGTGTAAATCCCATTTTCTTGTTGCACGTTAAGTATTGGATTCCGAAGTTATAAGTAACCTGGGTAGATAGACAGTAGTGTTAATATTTTACATTCACTTCTAACAGGATACTTCTAAAAAGCTTCTGATTGAAGATCTTTCATGATGGGGAAATTGCTTCTTGGCAGGATACTTTTAAAAAGTTTCAAATTGAAGATCTTCCAAGATGGGAAGCTCACTACTTAACAGGATGCCTCTAAAAAGCTTCTGATGGAAGACTTTCCATCTTGGAAAGGTCACTACTTAACAGGGATACTTCTCAAAAGCTTTTGATTGAAGATCTTCTGCAATGGGGAGATCACTACTAATAGAACATCTCTAAAAAGCTTCTGATTAAAGACCTTCCGTGATGGGAAGTTCACTACTTAACAGAAAGACCTGGCTTAGTTTTGGATAGCCTTGAAGGAAGGAAGAAACAGCCTCTTTTGTGGAAGGGAGGCAGGCCTTAGGATAAGGAAGACCAGGTTCAAATCTCACTTCTTACATGCCCATTAGCTAGGGAACTCACTTTATTAGTCTTAGTTCTTTATTTAGCTTATTTTATTAATTATTTTATTATTATTAGTTTTATTATTAATACTATTATTAGTTTATTTATGAATTCATTTTTATTTAGTCTTAGACTCTCAGGTGAGTCTAAGACTAAACCTTGCAGACTTGTATCAGTGGAAATAAATGAATGTTGCTAATTATAATTCTGCTACGTACGGAATGAACTTACACAAATCTCTTTATTTCTTGCTCTGTTTCTTCATTGGTCAAAGTGAGGACCTGAATTCACTGACCTCTACATTTCTTTGTAGCCCTGAATCTATAATCAAAAAAGATGAAATTTAACCATTGGTAATTCCCCTTTTTCCAGCCTCTTTTCCCACTCGAGGGTCAGGCAAATCAAATCTAGTGCTCTTCCACATACAAATGGCCCTTCATATATTTAAAGATGCTCCTATTGAGTCTCTTCTGGATGTAGCATCCTCAGCTCTGTCAGCTGATCCCCTTGGGATGCCGTCTCTGGGTCTCCAGCCATCTTGCGCCCTTTTGGAAAGGCTGGAACTGTCATTGTCTTTTCTAGAATGTGACCTTGAATTGGACTTTGCCCAAAGTGAGGCGGGAGTCTTCCTGGAAGGGTGGGCTGGGGATGGGCGTCCATTCCCTGGGACTTTTGCTTCCTGTACTTTGTTAGATGCTGAGCTTATCTGTGACTGTGGAGTCTCTATAGAGTGGAGGTTCCATGAAGGCAGAGCTGACTGCTCTTGTCTCCTTGCTACCACGTTCTTGGTGCTAAGGAAGCTTTGGCTTGGTGGATCCATCGTTGACCTTCCTTCTTTTCTCCTCAGGCCTGCAACTCTTCACACTCCCTGTGCTCCAACCTCAGCAGCACCTGGAGTCTCAGTGAGTGCCCCTCTCTGTTTGGGAGTCTAGACGTGGCTGGGGAGACCACCCCTTCTGGAGGATCTGAGCCCCGTACATTGGTAAGAGGCCAAACCCCAAGGAATTAGGGCTACTTGTGTGGGAAAGGAAACAGGGACTGCCCTGGATTTGGGGGTCGGGAATTTTATTTTGCCATTGCTGCTTCCCATCTGTGTCACCTAGATACCTGACATCCCTTTTTGGGGCCTCAGTTTCTCCATCAGAGAAAACAAAAGTGGTTCTTTCACTCCCTAGTTCGCAGAGGATTGTTGAGAGGGAATCCCTTTGTAAACTTTACCGTCCTTTAGAAAAGGGAGTTGTTTTGGAAGGTCTGGGATTCTTGGGTCCCTTGTCCCTGAATGAGGTATATCTGAAAGGCATGGGAGGCCATGGCTGAGGCTGACCGGTTTGGGCTCACCAGTGTTGCTCCTACGTTGTCTGAAGCTTGCTCTCCTGACAAACCGCGAATGGGAGAGGAGCTAAGGGGACGCAGGATTTGGGCCTGAGTGAGGTTGTCCAAAGATCTTCGTTTTACAGATGAGCATGTTGAGGATCGGAGGTGATGTGACCTCTGAATATCACATAGCTAGGACAGAGTGAAAGCAGGAGCTCTTTGGAGGGAATAGTCCCCACATCCTTGTTGAATCTTTTTTTCCCCAGGAGGAGATGGTGGACAGTGAGAAGGAGATCAACCGCCTCTCCATTCTGCCCTTCCCCCCCAGCGCCGGCTCCATCCTCCGGCGGCAGCGAGAGGAAGACCCCGCACCCCCAAAGAGGTAGAATGCATGATGGGCTCAAACCATGGGGAGGCTGTGACAAGCCCAGGGGATGACCCCGGGACCCCTTTTACTTCAGGCCCATAGCCAGTCTGAGGTCCTGAGGCCCTGGGAGCCCCAGTGCTCTGTCTGCCCCATGATGGAGTAACATTGGAGATGTTATGGGGGGAGAGAAGGGAATGGATAGTCCTTTGGTCTCGGGGTCTGGATTCTCTGCTTACTTTATCCCCATCCTCCTCTTCCTCTCTCTTTCTCTCCTCACAGGTCCTTCAGCAGCACATCCGACATACCAGGTAGTCAAGCCCATGGTCTGGAGGAGGGCAGGGGCGGACATGGATCAACCTAGCCAGGGACTCAGTGGCTTCCTTGGAGGAGGAGGAGGGTGAAGAGGAAGCAGGACCCAAATACCTCTTTCCAAGGGAGTTTCCTGTGCTCCCAGGGGTGCAAGAGGATGGGAACCTTCCCCCAGTCCTTTTTCTGGCTTATGTTTTAACCCTCTTCTGCTTAGCTTAGATCCCTTGCCTGGGAAACCCTGAGTTGGATCCTCCTGTGGAGCAGGAGTGAAGTTCCCAGGGACCCAAAATCCAGGGGAGTAGCTGAGTGGTGTTTAATCTAGCCTTGGTTTATAAATCGTCCCCTCAGCTCAAGCCTTTGGGATCTTGTTAGTATCAGGTTTGATTGCAAAGGTGCTCAGGGAGACCAGATCAGCATTGATGGATTCAGGGGCCTCTGAGGACATCTGGAAGGAACAAGAGTGGGACCCAAGCTCTGGAGCCCCCAGTAGGGGCTTGGACCAGGACTGTGGGCCTCTGGCCTCTGGTGTGGGGGAGGTGAGGGGCCAGGTCCCAGAGGGCTACTCTTTCTGGCCTCCTGCTCTCAGAGCCAGCACTGACCCAGATGTCTGTTCTTCCCCCCCTCAAGGGAGCGTCACCCACAAGCCGTGGTCTCCTGGGCTTTCCTCATCCTCATCCTCTGATGTCCTGTGGCCCACAGGGAAGTCAGATGCTCGAGGCTGTAGCTCAGAGATGCTGAACAGGTACTGTGTAGCCAAGCTCTGCTTCCTCCTTTCTTAGAGGGGTGCGAGCGCTATCTGAGGGTGGTGATTGGGCTGAGAGGTGAGGGAGAGTGATGGCTGCCCTTCACCTACAGCTTTATGCTGATTGAGTCTTTGGTGTTCTTTAGGAACCGGGCGGAGCAAAGATTGTCGTCCCTTACTTTACAGAGGAGAAACTGAGGCTTTTTGTTTCTTTGAAGGGTTCACCCTTGGAGTGTGGGGATGTATGTGAGAAAGAGAGAGAGGAAGAGAGAGGGAGGGAGAGAGAGACAGATGAGAGAGCCAGAGATAGAGAGAGGAGATACAGAGAGGAGGAAGGAGAGAGATGAGAAAAAGACAGGTGAGAGAGACAGAAAAAAGACACAGAGACAGAGATAGAGACAAAGAGATGAGACACAGAGAGCCAGAACCAGAGCCAGAGAGAGAGAGAAGGGGGCAGGGGGGGGGAAAGGGATTTCCCCAAAGGCCTGTGTATAAGAGAGGCAGAGGGGAGCATCCTGACCTCACACACCTTCCTTCAGCTCAGTCGTTAAGCCCCTTTATGTGCTGTTTTGCCCTTGACCACTGGGTCCTCAGAGGAGGCCTGGGGCAGGGACCTTAGAGTCCATCTGGTTCCACTCCATTGTTTTGGAGCTGAGAACAGGAACTCCTGGGCCCAGCCTGGAATTCGCACTCAGGTCCTTTGCCCGTCACTCTGTTACCTCATCACCTGCTCCTGGTGACTGTCCCTTCTCTGGATTTTCTGGACGCGGGGCTCTCTTCCTGTCTCTTGGCTCCCTCTCAGGCTGTTTGGCTGATCCACAAGTTAGTTTATGGTGACCCGTAGCTCTGGGTAATCCTGGAAACTCAGGCTGGACCCGCTTCTCTCTCTCCTCTCAGGAAGCTGGCAGTGGGCTGTGGGATTTAGACCCAGAGCTGCAGTCTCCTTTGGCCCTCATCATTTTCTAAACTCAAAGTAAAGGGGTTAGTCACACAAATCCCTGGCCAAAATTCGAACTCTAGACTTCTGGCTCCAGATCTAGGACTCTTTAACTTGTACGTTCAGAGAAACTTTCCATCCATCTTTTCACTTGTTTGAGCTCCCTAGGGAGACAGAGGGCCCTCTGCCTGCTGCAGAATACTTTCTCTGTCCGTGTCAGACTCTGGTCTCCATGCCAAGGCTGGTGGGAATATTTGAGCACGGATCCCTTCCCCCACCTGCACACACACACACACACACACACGCACACACACACACACAGAGGCTCCGAAGCCCCTGTATTGTTTTGTTCTTGCAGAGCCTTTCTGGGGAAGGTATAGAAGGAACCACCCTTCCCTTTCTTTCCTGCTTCTTTCCTGCCCCCCTCCTGGGCCCCCCAGCGGCCCCTTCCTTTGGGAGCCGGAGCTCAGCACGGCAGCGGGGGCTGTGGCTGCTGTCCAGCCCCTGACTCAGGAATGTGGGCCTAGCCTGGGCCCTTCATTCACAGGCTTTTCCTGCCCCCGCCTGGAGGCCAGAGGAGGGGGAGAGGCCTCAGCAGCCAGGCTCTTGGTGCTGAGGGGGGACACTGGACAGGCGGGCAGACAGGGAATTGTGGGAGATGGATGGACAAATAGATGGGATTGTGGGAGGGGGATTGGTAGGGAATTGTGGGAGGGAGATGGGCAGACAGATAGGGAATTATGGGAGGGGGATAGACAGAATTGTGGGAGGGGGATATTCAGACAGATAGGGAATTGTGGGAAGGGGGATAGAAAGGAAATTTTGGGAGGGGGATAGACAGTCAGGTAGTTGAGGGAGGGGGAATAAATGTAATTGGAGGGATAGATCCAGAGGGAGGAGGATAATTAACCTTATAGAAAGTTTTGTAGAATGGCACACAATAAGATAGATTAAAAAGGGGGGATTGGCAGAGGGAAGGCAGTGAATGGGGTGGAGATGGAGAGAGGTAAGAAGTAGAGAAAAGCAATAGATTCCAGGACTGGAAATCTGGGCTCTGACATTAGAAACTGTCCATATCCTGCCCCTGAGGCTTAGAAGAGTCACTTAATATTGCTGAGCCTCAGTTTCCTTATCTGTAATATGGAGCAGAGTCTAAGGCTCTTTCAGTGGTAGGATGACATATAAATGACAGCTTTTCTATCTTTCAAGTTTTCTTACACTTTATTCTCTCTCTGAACTTCACTGTTGAGCTCTACTGGCCTATTTGCTATTCCTTACACATGGTGCTCCATTTCTCATCTCCACATTTTTGCACTGGATGTTCTCCATAACTGGAAGGTTCTCCTTCCTGGCTTCCCTGGTATCCTTTAAGACATTCCTTAAATCCTTCCAACAACTGCTAAGCCTTCCCCTCTGGATTGCTTTTCCCTATGAATCTTGGACGTACCTAGTAATAGACATGTTCTATCTATCCCCCATTAGAATATAATCTCTCTGAGGGCAGGGGCAGCTTCTTCTTTGTCTCTTCAGAGCCTAGGGCTTTTCACATTTTGGGTGCTTGATACAAGCTGGCTGGTTGCTTCATTGGCTTTTTGATCCCGTAATAATTAGAAACTTCAACAAGCATTTGTTAGATATCTGTAATATATGTTAGGCTCTTTAGCTATAGTTCTTTAGCAAGAAGTTTTGCATTGTACTGAAGGATTTCTGTCTCTCTGTCTCTCTGTCTCTCTTTGTCTCTCTTTTTTTCTCTGTCTCTCTCAAACACACTCTAGTTGTAATGGGGAGTGGGGATCAGTAAATGCTTCAAGAAGAGCTAGCATCAGAATAGCTTTGGAATTTCAAAGGCAGATTCTGCAAGGTGAAGTGAAGAATGTCTCGGGTCTGGGCTATGGCTTTTGTGATTGCATAGAGCTCTGAAAATGTAGAAGCTGCCTTCTTTGTGGGTGACAAAGAAGGGCCCAGTTGTGACTTACTTGGCTTCTGTCCAGGCCAGAGTGGAAGTAGGTTCTAGGCTTAGATGGATCACCTAACAAATAAATGGCTGATTTTCTTCCTCCGTTCCTTCCTTCCCTTCTTTCCTTCCTTTCCTTCCCTTCCTTCCCTTCCTTCCTTCCTTCCTTCCCTTCCTTCCCTTCCTTCCTTCCTTTCTTCCCTTCCCTTCCTTCCTTCCTTTCTTCCCTTCCCTTCCTTCCTTCCTTCCTTTCTTCCCTTCCCTCCCTCCCTCCCTCCCTCCCTCCCTTCCTCCCTCCCTTCCTTCCTCCCTTCCTTCCTTCCCTCCCTCCCTCCCTCCCTCCCTCCCTCCCTCCCTCCCTCCCTCCCTCCCTCCCTTCCTTCCTTCCTTCCTTCCTTCCTTCCTTCCTTCCTTCCTTCCTTCCTTCCTTCCTTCCTTCCTTCCTTCCTTCCTTCCTTCCTTCCTTCCTTCCTTCCTTCCTTCCCTCCTTCCCTCCCTCCCTCCTTCCTTCCCTCCTTCCCTTCCTCCCTCCCTCCCTTTTATCCTTTCCTTCCTTCCTTCCTTCCTTCCTTCCCTTCCCTTCCCTTCCTTCCTTCCTTCCTTCCTTCCTTCCTTCCTTCCTTCCTTCCTTCCTTCCTTCCTTCCTTCCTTCCTTCCTTCCTTCCTTCCTTCCTTCCTTCCTTCCTTCCTTCCTTCCTCTCTTTTTTCCCTATCTCTTTCTTTCTTTCCTCTCTTTCTTCCCTTCTTCTCTTTCTCTCTGTTTCTTCCTTCATTCCTTCTTTCTCCTTCCATCACTCAATAAACATTTGTTAAGCTCTTACTATGTGCCAGGAACTGTCCACACTGGGGACACAAAGAAAGACAAAAGACGGTCCCTGCTTTGGAAAAAAGGGCTGTTCACTCAGATTTCTTAATATCCAATATGTTAAAAGTTTAGTTTTATGATAAAGAATGTTTGGGCAAATCTTGCAAACTTAAACTGTGTAAAACAGCTATTTGCCATAAAAGGAGGGTGTATAACATGTTAATTTTTGTCGTTTTTAAAATGCTAAGCTCAAAAACCCAGAAAGTTCTTGGACCCAGGGAGCCTAGTGTCTAATGAGGGGGGCTTAGAGATGCAGATAACTGTACAATGATACATAAATTGAAGCTGGTCAGCATAGGGCAAGCGCAGAATTCAGGGGATTAGCTAAGGCTTCCTCCCCCTGGTGGCCAACTGCTGTTACTACATCCTTCTGAGTTTAGCCAGATAGTCCCTTGCCTGGAATCCTCACCTGTCAGGTGGGCGTTACCAGAGCTGTCATAGCCTTGGGGAGCCCCCTCAGGCTTGGCTGAGATAGTGGGAGGAGAACTTTACTGGAGGTATAATAATGATGATGATGATGATTATGGTTATTATGACAGTAATTATCACCGTTATTATACTCCAGATGATACTTATAGGCTGGAAAGGCAGCACGGTGCAATGGACTGGAATCCGTGGGTTCAGGGGCCACCTGTGTGACCTTAGACAAGTCAGCCTCTCAGCACTCTAAACATCCCTCTGAGACTAGAGATGGCAGAGCAGCTACTCTGCCTTGGTGAGGGAGATTCCTCATTGGGATTTCCTGTACCAGTGAAATCCCAGGTCAAGATCCTCCTGCTTCCTAATTTTCTTTTTTTTTAATTTCTTTTTTTTTTTTTTTTTCCCTGAGGCTGGGGTTAAGTGACTTTCCCAGGGTCACACAGCTAGGAAGTGTGAAGTGTCTGAGACCAGATTTGAACTCGGGTCCTCCTGAATTCAGGGCTGGTGCTCTATCCACTGCGCCACCTAGCTGCCCCGAGGGGCTACAAAATTTAAATATGATCTGGTCCATTTGTAGCCTGGAATATGTGCTAGTTAGTACATAATTGTATCATGTGAGGTCTGAAGGAAGGTAATTTATTACCTTTTGAGGGATGCAGAGAGATATCCTCCGAGCTGGGGATGGTAGGATTTTAAAATGTGGGAAGGAATTCAATGGGCAAAATAGAAGGAAGCTGGGGCATTCATTCCTAAGGAAACAGTAAGGGCAAATGCAAGAAACTGGGGCAAAGTAGAGGATGTTGGGTGAAGGGTTGGTGGACAGAGTGGTTCATTTTTCCCAAGGCATTGAGTGTTTGTAAGATGTTACAAGATGGAGAGGGCAGTAGCAGCCCTACTGGGATCTACCATCTTCACCCTCTTGGCATTTAGAAGTGAGAAAGGGGGTCCAGATGTTGGGCTGGCTTTTAACAAGGGTCAGGAAGCTAAAAGAGGTAGGAGATGGTGTTCAACAGGGGACAATCACTAGATCTTTATTAGTTAGACTTTTAGAGCAATGTTGTCTGAGGACCAGCTTGGTCTGGCCCAGTTCTCACCTTGACAACTTGTCACCTGCCTCTTTTCCTTTGTTCATTCTGTACTCCACACCAACTATACCTTTTCTTCTCTAGATAGCCTACATCATCCAAAACTCATTTCTATTCTCTTTTTCTGCGACATATCTCCTAACCATTCTAAATTATGTTGACAAACACTGAACCCTATGATGGGCTCACCATTTCTTGTTTCCCTGTCTCCTCCAAGTTGGAAATACAGTAACCCATCCTGGATCCAATCCCTGTTTCTCTAACAGTTTGATCCTCCCCCCATAGGCAGTCTGGGGGATTACCTTTTTGGGAGGGACATTCTATTTCATATCAGAACTTCTGTGTCCAAGCGATCCACCAGCTGCAGCCTCCTCTGTACCAGAGACTGCAGGCAGATTTTCCCATCCTCCCAGCATGCTCTTGCTTTGTCATCTTTGATATTCAAACTTCTGGCTTACACATTAATAACAACACTTCTCATATACATATGAATTCAAGATTTGCCAAGTATATAAATATAGAATAACTTTAAAATTAAGGTTTGCAAAGCTTATATATTGTCAAATGAGAGCAATGAGTAACCCTTAAAATGCTATATATGAATGCTAAATTCTCTTCCTCCTCCTCCTCATTATAGCATTTGACATCTCTGTAGCTGGAAGGTTTCCAAGCCCTCTTCCTCCATTATTTCCTTTGAATCCTATACCTACCTCATGTAGGAGACAGTAGAGATACTTTAATTTCTATTTTTGTTGTTATTGTATTTTTAGTTATATTTTTAATATACATTGCTTTATGAATCATGTTGGGAGAGAAAAATCAGAGCAAAAGGGAAAAACCATGGGAGAGAAGAAAAAAAGACAGAAAAAAAGAAGTGAACATAGCACATGTTGATTTACATTCAATCTCCATAGTTCTTTCTCTGAATGCAAATGACATTTTCTGTCCAAAGTCTTTCTATTTTCTTGTATTGTCTCCTCCTGTAAGACAGGGAGGATGTTTCATAGCCTGCAGAGGGCCGGGTATATATGTAGAAGATTTTATCCTTGTTTTAGTCTGGACCGCTTGGGCAGTCACACTGCTGAAGTTCATAGGCCCCTTTTCAGAACCAATTTTTTGTTGTTGTTGTTCACATTCATAATTAAATGAAATGCTAAATTTCGGTTAGATGTTAGCAGAAATTAAAATGTGATTTTTTTTTTTTTATTCTTATTCAAATCTGTGGACTCAGGAAATCTGATCATGGCCTGTGGATCCCAGGTTAAGAATGCCATAACTTAGGAGAGTCTCAGAAATTGATTGTTTGGACTCAGATTCCCATCCCCTAATGTTCCTCTTTGTTTCTTTTCCTCAGGTCATTAGCTATACGGGTGTCATCTAGGCAGAGTCCTCCAGGTGGTCCAGAGTCCCAAGAGAAGGGAGCAGACAGCACATCTTTCCTTGGGAGCAACCACTCTGGAGTGGTTCTACGTCGAGCACTGTCAGGCCCAGGAACAGAATCCACAGTGGAGGTGAGGGATGGCCACCTATTTTTAGAGGTGAGATCTGTGGTTGATTGAGCCCTGGATCTGGATTGGGTGAGACAACCATGGATTGAACAACTAGGAGCTAACCATTGGGCAAGGCTTCTGGGTAATGGCCAGCACAGAAGTGGACCTAAATGTGTGACGACTTTACCAACTCTATCTTGATTTCAGGAAAGGGACTTTAGATCCAAATGTTGGAACTGGATAGACCTGAGAAAATGGAGTGCTCTTACAACATGGAATGTCGTTGTCAGGAAGACTCTTAGAACATGGAATGTTCGAGTTGGGAGGGCCTTAGAACATGGAATGTTTGATCTGGGAGAGCCTTAGAACATGGAATGTTCAAGTTGGGAAGGCCCTTAGAACATGGAATGTTAGAGTTGAGAAAACCCTTAGAACATGGAATGTTTCAGCTGGAAGGGGCCTTGTTCATGGAATGTCAGAGCTAATATTAAAACACAATCTTAACATAAAAAAATACATGTCCTAGAGGTAACTGGGCAAACATTCTATGTCTTTTGAGGGTGTCTAATTTTGTTGGTTTTTTAGTCATTTTTTCAGTCATCACATTCAGTCAATGTAACTCCATTTGGGATTTTCTTGGCAGAAATACTGGAGTGGTTCGCCATTTTCTTCTCCAGTTTACAGATGAGGAAACTGAGACAAATGGGGTTAAGTGTCTTGCCCAGGGTCACACAGGTAGTAAGTTATCTGGAGGCCAGGATTGGACTTAAAGGATGAATCTTGTGACTCTAGGCCCAGCCCTGGAGTACTGCACTACTTAGCTGCCCATCCAATTTTACAGGGCACTTACCAGCTTCATAAGGAGACTTTACAGACTGGCCTTATGGGGGCAAAAAATGTGTTGAAGGAAGTTGACTTAGAGAATGCAAATTTGTTGACATCAAACAGGGAACTTCCTGGTAACTGAGGTGGATGTCTCTGGTTTAAATTCCAGTAGGATTAGAAGGGGAGGAAACAGAGCAAAGGTTCTTTTTTGTAGTCTTAAGGATTCCTTCCCAGAATCATGACTAATTTAGACATATGGCAATACAAATAAAAGATGTTTGTTTTTTTAAAAAAAACACAGTCTTAGGCCTCAATTTAAGAACCTAGAGGATCATGGTTGGACCCAGTCTCTATGTTGACATATTAAGGATAAAGGCCTTTCACTCAAGCCCCAGAGACCAGGAAAGAAGTAGGATGTCTGTGATTGGGAATGGATCCAGCCCAGGGAGAGAGGCACAGGGTAGTATATCAGGTAGTGGGAGGATGTTCCATCAATCCCTAAAGTTCATCCCCGATTGTTCCTGAAAGCTTGTCCTTCTCTCTCAAAAAACCCAAACTATGCTAAAATCCTGGCCAACAGCTTTACTTCTTCCTTTTCTGTGTTTTGCCAGCTGAGAAGAGATAATACCAGCCGGGAGGATGCCCAAGGCCAGCTGAGCACCCCACGCTGGAACGAGGCTGCCACCTTCTCCTTCTTCCAGGATATGAAAGGTGAGAACTGCCACTGTTCCTGGAACTCAGCCCTGGTCTGCAGAGGGAGCCCCATGATGAGAAAGGTAGAAGAAGAGGGGCCTGCCAGCCAGAGTCTCCCTGGCACTGTAGCCTTTAACCAAATGGGAGGGCAGGATCATTTCTCTGCCTTTCTCCCACTAGTCTGCTCTTCTTAACCCCTTTCTCTGGTTTACTCTTTCTTGGATTAGGAGAGAACTTGGGTATCTGGAGACTTTTGATCATGGGAATCAGTCTCATGAGATGTTAGAGATCACATATGCAAACATGCTCATTTCACAGCAGAGGGTGGATGCTCTTATACTCAGCCTGAGAGAATGAGCTATGGGGCGGAGGGGGGAGTGCTGCCTCCTGGGCTGAGTCTGCTCCCCGTTCTGACTTCTCTGCTGCTGGGTGCCTGTCTTCCTTACCTAGCTGCTAGTGGTGCAGTAAGTAGAGCACTTGGTCTGGAGTCAGAAAAACCTGAGTTCAAGTGTAATCTTATAAGCTTCCTAGCTGTGTGATCCTGGGCAAGTCACTTAATCCTATTTACCTCAGTTTGCTTATTTATAAAATAAGGGGAATAATAGCATCTCTCCCTCAGGGTTATTACGAGGATCAAATGAGACAATTATTATTAAACAGTTAGCATTTATCTGACACATAGTAAGTGCTATATAAATATTTGCTATTATTATTTTGACCTTGATCAGTACCACCAAACAGGAACATTTCCTTGCAAAAGACCAAAAAAGAGACTTATATAACTATGAATCTCTATTACCTTATAGCTTTTTTTTTAATTAAAAAATTATTTATGGGGCTAGTTGGTGCAGTCGATAGAGCACCAGCCCTGAAGTCAGGAGGATCTGAGTTCAAATTTGACCTCAGATACAACACTTCCTGGCTGTATGACCCTGGGTAAGTCACTTAACTCCAATTGCCTCAGCAAATATGTATATAAGTATTTATATTTATATGATATATATATATATATGTTTATATATATTATACATATATATATATATTTAAATTGAGTTTTGAATTCTCTCCTGCCCACTCCACCATTGAGAAAACAAGAAATATGATATTAATTATACATGTGAAATCATGCAAAATATATTTCTATTTTAGCCATGTTACCACAAAAAAGCAAGAAAAATAATGAAAGTGAAAAGAGTTGTTTCAATATCCATTCAGAGTTCCTCAATTCTTTGTCTGTAGGTGGATAACTTGTTTCATTGTAGGTCCTTAGGAATTGTCTTGGATCATAGTTTTGATCAGAGTAGCTAAGTCATTCACAGTTTGTCGTTATTACAATGTTGCTATTACTTTGTACAATGTTCTGGTGCTACTCAATTCACTTTCATTGGTTCACAAGAGACTTCTCAATTTTTTTTTTTTAACTGCCCCTTCCTCGTTTCTTTCTTTTTTTTTTTTTAAATTTTATTTATAATTTTTTTGACAGTATATATGCATGAGTAATTTTTTTTAATAACATTATCCCTTGTATTCATTTTTCCAAATTATCCCCTCCCTCCCTCTACTCCCTCCCCTTGATGACAGGCAACCTTCCTCGTTTCTTATAACACAATGGTCTTCCATCACAATCATGTACCACAACTTATTCAGCCATTCCGCAATTGATAAGCATTCCTTCAATGTTTTATTCTTTACCACCATAAAAAGACATAGCTTTAAAAAAAAATGCAATAAATTGCCCATATTAGTTCTAAAACTCTCTCCTTCTCTGTGTTCCTCTGAACTTAATTCTCTTCTTTTTTTGTGCACTAATAAAAATGCTTCATTTTGATGTTCTTTGCTTTCTTTTTTTTTCTTTCTTTTTCCCCCCATCATGAATCAATTGATATTCTTTCCCCCCCCGAGAGGGCAGCTCTTGGGTTTGGCTTTTTGCTTCTCTCCAGTGTTTTTTTGTTTTTTTTTTAAATTTTTTTTTTCTGAGGTTAGGGTTAAGTGACTTGCCCAGGGTCACACAACTAGGAAGTGTTATCTCCAGTGGTTTTTAACCTTATCCTTTTTTTTTATACTGCTCAGAAAGAGATACCGGGGGGGGGGGGGCAGCTAGGTGGCGCAGTGGATAGAGCACCAGGCCTGAATTCAGGAGAACCCCAGTTCTAATCTTGTCTCAGACATTTAACACTTCCCAGCTGTGGGACCCTGGGCAAGTCACTTAGCCCCAGCCTCAGGAAAAAAAAGAAAGAGATACGGATTTTTCTTCCCATTCCTGTTTACTGAAATCAGCTCATGTTCCCACTTTTGGCTTTTTATTTACACATGGAGTCCATCAGTTCTTTCTCTGGATAGCATCTTTCATCCTGATTGATGGACCTCAGTGTTAATCATTGTTGGGAAATGGGTGTTTTAAAATAAACCAAACAAAAGAAAATCTTCTAAAGTTATAGTTACTGTGGAGTGAGTCAAAGCTCTCTCTATGTGACCCCCACAAATTCCTCTTCAGGATGCAGATTTCCCAGCATCAGCATTCTTGGGTTATTGCTGGCTTCAGTCCCTGCTAAACTTAATCTCATTTTAGTCTTTTCTTATTCATAGACCCAATTCACAGATGGTAGTGGGGAAGTTAGAGTGCTCCCTTTTTTTGCAAGGCTAACTTCAGGTTCTGTCTCTACCACCATCACTCAGAAACTTTTCTACCTTTGAAGTTCATTCTCTCTGTATCTCTTACCCTGTTGGGATCTTGGTGACTGTTATCTACTGATTACAAGGATGTGTTCCTTCCTTCTTTAAATAAATTCACTTCATGGCTCATGGTCTTTCTGAATTCTCCAATTCTTATCCCACTAGGGGATTTCAACATAGATACTGATCCTCCTTCAAACACTCTAGCCTCTAGTTCCTTAATCTACTCAGTTCCCATGACTTTCTTTTCCATCATGCCTCAAATTTGAATTTTTTCCCCCTGAGACAATTGGAATTAAGTGACTTGCCCAGGGTCACACAACTAGGAAGTATTAAGTGTCTGAGGTCAGATTTGAACTCAGGTCCTCCTGACTTCAGGACTGGTGCTTTATCTACTGAGCCACCTAGCTGTTCCTGCATTTGAATTTGCCATCACCCAGAGTTTCTATGTTCCCAAACAACTCTGAAATTCCTTTATCTGATCATAAACTTTTACTGTTCCATCTTTTCCTGTGTTTTACAATTTCTATCCCCCAATTCCTTCACCCTTCAGCTTTTCCCCTGGCCATCGTCCTTTCATAATGACCCCCAATTTCTTCAGTCCTTTCTCAGGCCATCATCCTTTCATGATCTCTACTTTCCTTCTTTCCCAATCTTGATCCCTCGGTGAACTTGTTTAACCCTATACCATCTCCTCTTCAGGTCTCTTGCCTTCTTGTCATGTCACCAATCATACCTTGCCAAACTGCACCCCTTGATTATTCCCACCATTTACCTCCTTTGTTCCTGTTCACATGCTACTGAATGGTGCTGATGGAAATCATGAAACCAGTGACTGGGTCTACTACACACTGCATCGGGTCAACATTCTCTTGTTTCCTAATTGATTTGTTCTCCACAGTGGCAGTCTCAAATCTCGACTTTCTTCAAGCCTCTTATCTTTCCTCATTCTTTCTAAAATAGCACTACTTCCCTTTATACCCTCTCAGCTGAAGAGAAAAAATTGAAACCATTTTCCAAGAGCTCCCTCTTTTCTCCTTTGCCTTCTCTCTCATCATTCAGACATCTTCCATTCTCTTTTCCTTTGCTCCAGTCTGAGAGGGAGAGGTGAGTCTTCTCCTTGCCCAGGCAAACCCCTCTACTTGCACAAGTGATCCTGTCCCATCCTCTCTCTGCCACCAGATTGCCCCCTCTGTCACCCTCCTTCAATGACTTCTCTTCAATCTCTTTTCTTCTCTACTAGCTATTTTCTACTGCCTACAAATACAGCTCTTTCTACTTCAGCCTTTAAAAAATGCTCACTCGATTCAAGTATTATTGATGTCTGTTATCCTATATTTTCTCCTCCCTTTCTCAGCTAAACTTGAGAAATACTTATTAACTACTAAAATGAGTGAAATCTAAAATAAGTGAGAAAGTAAAGGTTTGTGCTTCCCTTACTCTTTTGCAAATCCTCGCTTTATGGCTGCTGATGTCATGATTCAACTGAAATAGCTCTCTCTAGTGATTTCCTTGTGGCCAAACCCAGTGACCTTTCACTATTCTTATTCTTTTTGATTTCTTTGCTATTTTGGACACTGTGTCATAATTTCCCAGATTTTCTTTTCCTTTCTAGGTTTTTATGATACAGCTCTCTCGATTTTTCTCTGACCACTGCTCCCCAGTCTCCTTTTCTGATTTTTTTTTAATCCCTATCATGTCTCCTAACTACCCAGACCCTCTTTCTACTATTTCCTTTGCTGATCTGATTCCCAGAGCCTTATATTCCTAGCCATTTATCTGAATTACAGTCATGTGTCTCCAGCTGCCTCCTGGAGATCTCTATTTGGTTGTCCTAGAACTGTTTCCAATTCCACATGTCCAAAACAGAACTCCTTGTCTTTCACCCCAAATATTCCTGTCTTTCCTAGTTATTTCCCTCCACATACTGTATGATTCAGCCCCCCTGGCCTTCCTACAATTCATCAAAGGCGTCATTCCATTTCCTGACTCCCATGGATTTGCATTGGCTGTCTCCATGACTGGAATTGTGTGTTCTCTCACCTCCACTCCTGGCTTTCCCACAGTCCTCCAGACTCGGCCCCAGTCTTCTCTTCTGAGCAAGGCATTTCCAAGTCCCCCTCAAGCTGTCTATCCCCTCAATAGATTTTCTCTTCTCCATTAGAATGGAAGCTTCTTGAAGGCAGGGACCCTCTTTTGGCCTTTCTTCCTATTCCTCGCACTTAGCTCAGTGGCTGGCATTTGGTGGTAAATACCTGTTTAAACACCTGACTGTGAAATGGATTGTCCAAGCACTTCTTCATGCTGTTTCTGCCCTTCAGCTGAAGTCCCTGATCCTTCCTATGCCATGACTCTCTGTGGTTATATAAACCTCATCTTCCTTGTAGTTTGCATAACCTGGGACCAGACCTCCTCATATACCGGGATAGAGTACTGCATTTGGAGTTGGGAAGGACTATTGAACTGGAATTCAAGACAAGTTCAAATTATTGTGTTTTGTTATATTATTGAGTATTATTATTGAGTTCTGTTATTTGCCAATTCTGTGACTGTTGGCGAGTCCTATTATCTCTCTGGGGCTCAGTTTTCTTATTTGTAGACTGGGGATAATAATTATAGAGTTGACTTCTTGCTGTGGATGTTGGATGGCTCCTACATCCCTTCCTGGCCTGAGATTCTGTGATTTCTTGTCCTTCCTATCTCACAAAGGGGGTCATGACTGGGTAGTACCCCGGGGAAGATGTACAAGAGATCCTAGAATAGACATGTCTGCTTTTTGGGGCCCAGTCTGCCTATCCTTTAGGGAAGAATCTGATACCACCAGCAAGAAGGGATCATCAGGGGCTGATTCCGTCTACGTCCGAGCCAACCATCCCTTGCCTGAGCAGGCTGACCCCAGGGCTCTGTGTGTGAAAGGCCAGGAGATCCTACGTGTGGTGGACCCAGCCTACAAAGGCCGGCCTGAGTGGTACTGTGCCCGAGTCGATCCCCTCACCCTTCGAGACCTGGACAAGGGCACGGTGCCCAACTTCCGGAGGTGACTGAGGGCTGATGGGCATGTAGGGGGAGGGGTGGCTTACCCTGGCAAAGTATGGGAAGAAGGCCCTGGGTATGAAAAGGCGGGGGGTTCCATGCTCTTGCTCCCCTAACTGAGCAGCACCATTGACAACGCACCCACCCCCTGATGAGACCCTCCTCCCCTGTAGAGCCCAGCAGCTCCTGGAGGCCCAGGACAAGTGCCCGCACTACGGTCGTTCCAGGAGTCACCGAAGTAATGTGAGTAGAGGCTGGAGCTAGGAGGGGTGGCCAGGAGGCTCCTCTCTTTCCCTCAACTTTCCCTTTGGATGTGGTGGAGCTACAGAAAAGGCCAGGAAAGTCCTGGTATAACATTCTAGGCTCTTCTTGCCCTCCTTGGGGATCCTAGCTATCTCCCTCATTCTGTACCCCTGACTTCCTATTAGAACTTAAACAGGATGTGCTTGTACTGTTATCCCATTTCTTAGCATAAGGTCTGGTATATAATAGGCACTTAATAAATGCTTTAGCTGTGGATCTGTCTTTCTCTTTTTTTAATCTGACTGCCATATCTTGTCCACTTGTCTTGATGAATGGCAAGGACAGGGCTACAGTCAATTCCCTTACTGTCTTTTCCTCTCTCTGCCCACCCAGCTAAAGAAACGTGCCTTAGACCAGCTCCGTCTGGTGAAACCCAGACTCTCAGTGGGGCCGGGTGATCCTCAGGAGCAGCTGTTGTTAGACCCTTGCCAAGGTGAGCCCCCCACGCCGCGGCCGCTCCACACCTGGGGTGTCCTGAACTTGGGTCCTCAGTACCATGGAGGTAGCTATAATGTAATGGGAATCACCCTGGATTTGGGTTGGAGAGCCTAAATTTAATCCCATCCCTGATAATTAGGTGGAATGTGAGTTTTCCTCTCTCTCTGAAACTTGACTCCCGCTTCTGTATCATGAGGGAACCAGATTTTCCAGGTTCCTTTCAGCTCTAGATCTGATGATCCCAAGATCTGAGTTCCAGTTCTGGTTGGCATTTATAGGCTGTGGAACCTTTGGCAATTCACTTACTCTTTGGATCTAATTTTTCTCCTTCTTAGAGATGGGAGTGGGGTCAAGTGATCTCTAAGGTTCCTTTCAATCCAGTTCTAGACTCCTATGGTCCTGCTAAGATTGATCATCTCTCTGAGCCTCAGTTTCTTCATTTGTAAAATGAAGCCGTTGGGCTACATGTCCCCCAAGAGTCCTTTGTACCTGTGGTAGATCCGTGGTCTTGTGAGAAGGACCAGAGAAGGAACCATCGATCACACAGGAAGGAGTTTAGGATAAGAGTGCACCCTATTAGCTTGTGGATATGAGAAGGTTTTGATGGTGGTTCCTGAGGAGGGCCAGTCTAGTCTTTCCATTCTTAGCTAAGGCTGTCCTGTCTGTCTGTCTCAGAGCCTGACCGGAGCACTAAGCCCTATAGCTTGGTCCGACCTCTGCTGGTGAACTCGCTCCGTCCTGTGGTGCTGTCTCCGGAATGCCTGGCCCCCCGCTTAATCAGAAACCTGTTGGACCTGCCTACGTCGCGTCTGGATTTCCACGTGTGTCCAGCGGGTAAGGATGGGCCTGGGAAGGGAGAAGGGAGGAAGAGGGGACAGTCAATGGTGGGAAGGGCAGATAGCTTAACGAATCACATCTGCCCCTGCAGAGAGCCTCACTGGAGATGAATTGCTGGTCTCCACACCACCAGGCGCCCCCTCGGCCCATCCTGTCCCTCAGGGTCTCGGCGTGAGGGTCCGGACCATCCAGGAATCTATTGGAAAGGTGTGGAGGGATGAGGAGGGAGAGTTGGGATGGGCCTAGTGATCCCTGGAGGCCCAGAGCTGGGATGGGTGGGTTGGGAGCCAAGACTCTCCTTAGCTTGGGTCCAGTGTGGGCATCTCTCTAGGGCCTTCATATAGTTTTCCATTAGAATCTCAAGGTCTCATAAAAGCTGAGCTCCAACAGCACTTCCTACATGAAACCTTTCCTGATTTCCTCTTCCTCTAGGGCTTCTCTTTCAACTGACCCACCTAGGTAAGCTCTGGGCTTGGAAACAGGAGGACCTGAATTCAAATCCAGCCTCAGAGGCTTACTAGCTCTCTCTCAATTTCCTCATCTGTAAAATGGGGATGATAAGACTATCCACCTCTCAGGGTGTTGTGAGGATCAAATGAGATAATAATTGTAAAGCACTTAGCATATTGTCTGGTACATAATAATAACAATAATCGCTAACATTTAGTAGGGGCTATATAAATGTTAGCGATTATTGTTATTATTATTGTCATAGTTATACATAGGATTTTTTTTTTTAACTGTCTCTCAATGTCCTCATCTGTAAAATGGGGATAACAAGACTATCCACCTCTCAGGGTGGTTGTGATAACAATCGTAAAGCACTTACTATGTTGTCTGGTACATAGTAGGTGCCATATAAATGTTAGCGATTATTGTTATTATCATAGTTATACATAGGGTTTTTTTTTTTTTAAACTGTCTCTCCATTTCCTCATCTATAAAATGGGGATAATAAGACTATCCACCTCTCAGGGTGGTTGTAAGGATCAAATGAGATAATAATTGTAAAGCCCTTAGCATATCATCTGGTATATTGTAGGTGCAGGTGCTATATAAATGTTGGTAATTATTGTTATTATTATTATTGTTATTGTCATTTTTTTTTTTTGCATTTTAGGAAGAGTAGTTTTCCAAAAGGTCAGTTTCTTAGCATTTGAACATAATTGAATCCGAACATCTTGAAACTAGAACAGGAATGGAGTAAAGTCTTGGAGTTAGAGTATAGGAAAGACCCAAGTCCTACTAGACATTTACTAGCTTTTCCTGGGCAAGTTACTTTCTCTCAGCCTCAGTTTCTTCATCCATAAAATGGAGATAATAATAGTACATACTACATAGGGCTCTTGTGAGGATGACATGTTAGCTGTCATTACCTTTATGATTATGACAGATGAGGAAACATTTACCTAGAAAGGTAAATAAGTGGCCACGGGTGCCCATCTAGAATTTTGTTCTCTTAACATCTGAATTCTTTCCATTCTATCATGCTGTGTGCCTATACTAGGTCTCAGTTTTCTCCTCCATGAAACTTGGGTTTTAGACCAGATTTCCTCCATTCGTGGGCAGGGCAAGGCTGATATGTGTCCATTTATCAGATGAGGAAACTGAGATTGAGAAATGACTTGACCAGCAGTACATAAGAAAGCCTTCAGGTCTCTTTGGCTCCTAGTTACTTCCTCTACAACATGAAATAGTTGGGCTACATGACCTCTGAAGTAATTTCTAGTTCTACCTCATATTTTCAAGGACCCAGGACATTCAGATCAGGTTATTTTTCCTGCTGAATTGCCTCATTTTGTCCAGATGAATAATCTTGCCTGGATGGAGGTGAAGTGGAGAACCTGTAATTTTCTCGTGACCTTAGCTGGGGCCATGACCTGAGTGGGGAGGCAGTGCTAGGGCCCTGGAGGCTGGCGGCTTGGGTCTTTGCCCCAAAGGCAGAATAAGTGACTCAAAGACCTCTTTTCCCTGCTCCCAAATCTAGAACAAACACTGCTTGCTGGAGTTGAGCCCCCAGAGTGTGAGGGAGCTGGTGCGAAGTGAGATCTACCCGATTGTCATCCATGTGGATGTGACAGATAAGAATGTTCGGGAAATCAGGTGAGGTTGAGCACTGGGACTATGGATGTGTGTGTTGGGGAAACAGCCAATAGTGCTCAAGAGCAGCTCTGAGGGGTTCTGGGAGTGAGTGGAGCAAAGGAGCTGGGAAAAACAAGGGTGGTGGCAGGGGAGGCTCCGAATGACAGAGAACTAGAGGCAGTAAGTAGAGAGCAAGCTGCATTTGGAGTTCAAATTGCATGGACCCTTATTTGTAGTATAATCCTAAGACTATCACTTTCCTTCCTTCTTTGGTCCTTAGTTTCCTCATTTGTCAAATGGGTTACTTAAAATGATACTCCCTTCCTCCTCATGTTATTGTGAAGGCAGTTTTTTGTAAGGCTGAAGCATAAAAGAAATAGAAATGGATTATTAGTTATTCCCTATTTTAGGGAAAAGGATTGTGTCCTCTCTAAATTTTGTATTTCCTTAGAGCTCAGCTTTGGTCTTGATGTGTTTAATAATTATTAGTTGGGTAGAGATATGTGCAGGTAAATATTTTCTAGATTAGATACGGGTTAGTGCCAGATTTGGAGCTGAGAGGGACCTCATCTCCTCTGAGGGAGGGAGACCCGGAAGCACAGAGAGATCACGGATCTTGCCTAGAATTATAGAGCTAACTGGGTCTGACGGGAAATTCACACTCAGGTCTTTATGACTGCTGTATTACAAATGGGGAAACTAAGCTTCCGGAGGCAGGAATCAGCCCTGGCTTCCTGAGGAGGAACTATTTGAGCTGGGAAGTCTGAGCACAGTGGCTCTGGAGGCTAAGCTTGGGAGGCATTGCTGCATCTGCTGCAGTCTGGCCTCCGCCAGCAGCTCACGTCCCCATGTTCCCTTTGGTAGGAGTTTGCTGGGCCGCCCGGGCTGGCGAGACTCGGAGCTCCTGAGGCAGTGCCGAGGTGGGGAGCATTTGCTGTGGGACCTGCCGTGCTCCTGGGCCCGGGTAGACACGCACGCCTGGGCCCACGCAGAGGAACTGGCCAAGGTGGTTCGAGGTCGGATTCTGCAGGAGCAGGCCCGGACCGTGTGGGTGGAATGTGGCGACATCTGACAGCTGGAAGCTGGTGGGTTGTCCCCAAAAGCAGAACACGTGACCCAAAGGACTCGTTTCCCAGCTGGTCTGGGGCCTCCTGCTTTGGGGCAGACCAGCCTTTCCTTTCCCTCGACTCCTTCCTTCTCCAAGCACTTTGAAGGTGGTGCAGACCTCCCTCGCTCTGAGAGGTGATCCCTAGCTGCCCATCTTGGAAGACTTACTGACCTCTGGCTGTTGGGAGGTGGGTGGGATGGATGGATCGCCTGTTCTGCTCCTCTTGGGGCATTCGGCCCCCTGGCTGGGATCAGAGTGGTTGGGATGCGGGTCCTTCATTTCCACGCCCTTTCTCCTGAACAGCCTTTCAGCCCCAGGCTCCTATCCAGAGGAAAACCTGGCTTGGACTATTAAGCAAACTCTTGAAAGCAGGGATTCCTAACTTGGGGTCCACAGCTCCCCAGCCGCAAGTGAGAACACATGCACAGAATCTATGGAGAGATTTCAGGGGGTCTGTGAACCTGGTCGACCTCTGACCTAATCCTAGTATTGCCTTCAATTATGAATGTAGTGAATAAGCCAAGATACTGAGAAAGGATCCATCGGCATCCTACCCGTGGGCTGCAGGATGTAAACAGAGTTGAGAGCCCTTGACCTAAAGGGCGCGAGTCTGGCTGCTGCTCCTTCTGTCTGCCCTTTGATTTGTCCTGGGATGCTCTTGTGCACATGTATGTGTGCTTCCCTCTCATGCATATGTGTTCTTTTTCCTTAATTCAGTTTTCTTACCTCTGCTTACGTGTACACACAAGTACATACAGAAACGTAGCAGTCACACTGTGGGGACCCTGGCCACGTTCACAGACATACTTGGACACTCACCCACAATGCATTGTTACTTATATACAATCTCACCCACATGGGCAAAGACAGCATCAGGGCTGTGGATCTGGGATCCCCTCATTTTACAGGTGGGGACACAAGCCCAGGGAAGGGCAGTAACTTTCTGAAGTGGTAAATGCCAAAAGCAGGATTTGAATCCAGGCCCTCTGGGTCCAAATCCAGATTTCTTTCTCCTGTACCACATTGTTACCATGTTATACATTATGGTATATATGCCCACAATTCAATCCACTGATGATTTATGCACATGTGCCCACTTAGGCGTGAATCTACATGGGGTTCAGCGTCCTGCTGATTTACCTGCCTACAATTATACAGACCTCCTCTCATGGACTCTCCTTGTTGCCATGTCTCTTCCATGTATGCAAACATAGATATACGTGGTCTCCCTGTATTTTCAGAGTTTGCCCGTGTTCACGTGTATCTCCTTGTTCTCTCATGTGACCACCTCTTCATGCACAATCTCATGTACAATCTCAGCCCAACTTTTGCACACACGTGTGCATCTGCACATAGCTAGGTTTCCCTGAAAGATACTAAATGAAGCTGTGGAAACTCCTGGGTGGCTAAAACTGGAGACTTTGATATGTATAAGTTATTAGGAGCCTCTTTTTATTAGGAATCTGTGTACAAAGAAGAAAATTAAATGCCATTTGTAACAGAAACCAGTGTCTGGCTGTTGCTTCCCAGATCTCTCGGAGGGGCTTGGCTGGCCAGGCTTGCTTCCTCCTGCCTGGCTCCCCATGGCAGGGGATGTTTGCTGCTGTGGCCTTTCAGTGTTGGCCCCAGCCCCTCCCTACTCCCAGCAGCTCGAGTTTCTCTCCTGGCCTTGGAGCTGCCGTCTGCCAGCTGGGTCCCTGTCTTTGGGAGAACAAAGGGCCAGGCTGGAGCTCAGATCACCTTACCTGATCCTGTGGGACCCTTGTTTTCTTTGCCCCTGACCAGATGGACCTATAACGCCTGGGGAGCTGACCTTTCTTCTGCAATAGGCTTAGGGCAAGTTACCACCATCCTTGAGTCTTAATTCCCTCATGTATCCAAAAGAGGACAAGAATGATCTCTGTCTGATATGTTTCCCCAGATTGTTGTGGGATCAGATGAGATATGAAGGTGCTCTGTCACCTGGAGCAAAGGAGACATCCCAGAAGGATCCTAGGATTTAAAAGCTAAAGGATTTTATTATATAGTTTAATTCCTCACTTTATAGATGAAGAAACCAAGATCCAGAAAGAAGCTTTTCAAAGTCATGCAGACAAGCCCATAGGATGCTAGGCTGGAAGAGATACCAGAGAGCAGCTGCTCCATACATTGCACAGATGAGAAATCGGGCCCAGAGCTTCTGTCGTGTAGGACTCACACAGCTAGTGTGTCACATCCAGGATCAAAATCCTGGCCTTCTGACTCATTACAAAACCCTGATCTCACATTGAGCCAAGGAGAAGCCTCCAATCTGGCACCTAAGATTTATCTGGGGCATAAAACTAGTTCCCTTTACTAAGCTGTGAGGGTAGAGGGCGAAGGGTGTGGGGACATATTTAAAAAAAAAAACAAATGAGAAAAGCAGAGATGATGAATGAAAGCTCTCATTTGTATATTCTCCATGGTAACAGTGGATTATTGATGAAGGATGGCATGTATTTTTTCCTCAGTAATATTTAATTTTTTTCTAATTACATATAATAACAGTTTTCAATATTTTGGTAATATTTTGAATTCCCATTTCTTCCTCCCTCTCTCCTTTCCTTTCCCCTTCCCCTTACAGCAAGCAATCACGTATGATCCTTTTAAACATATTTCCATATCTGTTGTGTTGTACAAAAAAAAAAGAGTCAGACCAAAAAGGGAAAAAAATCATGAGAAAGATAGAAACAAACAAAAGGTGAAAGTACTATGCTTGGATCCACTTTCAGACTCCATAATTTCCTGTCTGGATATGATTGGCATTTTCCATCCCAAATCTATTGGAATTGCCTTAAATCATCTCATCATTGAAAAGAGCCAAGTCCATTACAGTTGATCATCATGTAATCTTGTTGTTACTGTGTATAATGTTCTCTTGGTTCTGCTCACTTCACTCAGCATCAGTTCATGTAAGTCTTTTCAGGCTTTTCTAAAATAAGCCTGCTCATCATTTTTTATAGAATATTAATTCTATATCCTGAATATTGTAATAATATTCATCCTGAATATTAATTCAGGATGGAGTGTATTTGACAAGGACTGGTAAAGCTATATTTGTCTTTGGTCCTTATAAACGTAATTAAAAGATCTTCAGATGGAAAAAAGAAGAGAGAAGGAGACAACTGCTTTATGAGGCTACATATCAAATCAATAAGCATCTATTGTGGGCAAGGTTTGGGTATAGAAAGGCAAAAATGAAATATTTCCTGTCCTCAAGGAACTTATTCTATTGGAGGAGACAAAATCAAGTGATAAGCATTAAGCTTTTACTATGTGGGAGGTACTGTGTCAGGCTTTAGGTATATGCAAGGAAAAAAACATTCTCTGTCCTCAAGAAGTTTATATTATTAGAAGAGATTAAATCACAATAAGCATTTATTTAGTACCCACTATATACAAGGTACTGGTTAAACTTCTGGTCATATAACAAAAATGAAATAGTTTTGGAGGAACTTATATTTTCAGCGAGACAATTATATCTTTGAACTCATGCAAAGTAGATACTTTTCCATAAAGGAAAAGTAGCAGTGGGAAGGTGCTAGTAATGAACCTAAGATTTTGGAGGCTGATAGAAAAACATCCAGATTGTAAATGAACTTTCAAGGTTTCAGGGACCCTAACATAAACAAATATTAAAATTATCATTGAGGTGATAATTGGTGAGGGTAGAATACAGCTACACATTTAAGGGGACAGAATAGGGAAAAATGAATTGGGGGTAGAAATTATGCAAAAAGATGTACCCACATGAGGAAATCCAGAAACCAAAGTGGACAAGAATAGCAGAGAGTACGTCACTGAAGATAATAGGCAGGAGAAACTATTGCTGTCATCAGAGTATGCTACAGACCACCTGGTCAGAAAGAAGAAATTGAGGAGAGGCAGAAAATAACAATGTAATAGGGATGATGATATTCAGTTATTTGGATATTTGTTGGAACTCTTAAAGTCAGAATGATTTATAATTAACATTTTTTTCAATTACATGGAAAAACAATTTTAAACATTGTAAATTTTCTCTCTCCCTGTTTTCTCCCCTCTTTGAGAAGGCAAGGGATTTGATATATGTTATATAGGTGCAATCATATGAAGTATTTCCATATTAGGTCATATTGCAAAAAGAAAACAAAACATTCCCTCCCCCCCCAAAAAAAAAAGGAAAAAAATGCTTTGATCTGCGCTTAGCCTCCAATTCTTTCCTTGGAGGTGAATAGCATTTTGCATCATCAATCCTTTAGAATGGTTCATAATTTTTGGGCTTGCCTTGATGATAATAACTTCATCCTTCCAAAGTAGGAGAGGCAACAAAGAGAACTTTTTCTTGACCTAGTTCTAACAAAGAAGAAAATATTATTGGAGTAGAAGTAACAGGTTCTTTGTAGGGAGGTGATGTCTCTATTTCAGAATTTGTGGAAGAGGTGGAGAGGAAAGTCAAAGATAACCAGATAACCTAGATTTTTGACAAAAAGATCTCAAAGGGTTTAGAGTAGGGATTCTTAAGCTGAATCCACTGAGAGTGTTGATAGATTTCAGGGGATCTATGTCCTTGGTTTTAAAGAATATTTTCATAATTTTATTTCTGACATATTTCATTTTGTGTGTTTAAATGCATGTTTCTATGAAGGAGTGTAAGAGCCCTTTAAATGGGCAGTGCCACAGCGCATCGGGAGATTGAGGCCCAGCAGTAATTTCTGTGGATATTAGGACTGCCTTGTAGGTGGGATCTTGGCCATGATGAGATAGCTTCGTAATGGGTCACTCGCTGATTGGCTGTATGTGTGACCTCACAGGCCCTTTATAAGCCCACTGAAGGCAGCAGTCGCTCTCTTTAACCTGGCGCTCTTCACCCTGGCTCCCTAGCCTGGGTGGTCAAGCTGAGATGGGTAGCTAAAAGAGGTAAGGAGTTTGATAGTGAACACGTGGGTCTTCTGACCAGGTGTTCACTCGAGAACCAACAAGTCAAGGCATCAGTCAGGGCATTATGTGAGTAGGTATAATAAAGGCTTTTAAAATTACACGTGGCTGTTCTTGAGTGCGCTACCGGTTATTAAGCTATAGATTCAAGAGATTGTGGCCAGAGACCTTTGAAGGCCTCAGAGGAGGCGAGCCGGGGAGAGTTAACACTGCAAAGGTCAGTGGTCAAAGGTACTCTGGTGGGTCTAGGACAGACTAGTAATTTTAACTGCCAGGAGGGCACATTACAAAAGAGTCCAGACTTCTAGAAATGACAAGCAGGACGATTTTGGAAAAACCTGGAAAGACTTACACGAACTGATGCATAGTAAAGTGAGCAGAAGTGGGAGAACAGGGTACATAGTAACAGCAATATTGTTTGATGAACTATGAATGACTTAGTTATTCTGTTATACAACGATCCAAGACAATCTGAAAGGAGTAATGATGAAAAATACAATCTGTCTCCAGAAAAATAATTGATTTTTATTGCATACAGACTGCTATTTTTAAACTTTTTTCCCTTTTATTTAAGTCTTCTTGAACAAAATGACTGACATGGAAACGTTTTACATAATGAACAGGTATGACCTCCATTTGTCTACTCAGTTTCTCAAGGAGAGGGGAAGGAAGGGAGACATATAATTTAAAATTCAGAACTTTAAATAAAAATGTCTAAACAATTGGAAAAAAGAGAAAGGGCCTATGAACTTCCCCAGAATACTGGCCTAAGAGGCTTATGTTAAATAAATAAAGTTTGAGAAAGGCTAGGAGAGATCATTGTAAGATCAAGGCAGGAGGGTGTAGTGAAAAGAGCAATGAATTTGAAATCACAGAAACTAGTTCAAATACTGTCTTGAGAGCAAGAATTTGCTTCCTACCTCGCATTTCTACAGTACATTAAGGTCTGCAAAGCATTTTACAAATATTTCTTTTTTTCTTTTTTCTTTTTTAAATTTTATTTATAAAATTTTTTTGACATTATATATGCATAATTTTTTTTATAACATTATTCCTTGTATTCATTTTTCCAAATTATCCCCTCCCTCCCTCCCTCTATTTTACAAATATTTCATTAGACCATCAAAACAACTCTGAGAGGTAATGCTGTTTTTACTTCCATTTTACAGATGAGGCAGAAACGGATTAAATCACTTGCTCAAGGTCATCCAGTCAGCAGATTTGAACTCAAATCTTTCTTTGGGTCACCTAGCTGTCTACCAAGTCATTTTCATTTTTGAGGTTTTAGTTTCCTCATCTGTAAAATTGGATTAAATAATGTCTTTCAACTCTGCGTGTAGGATATGATGATTCTACAGAATCATCAGAAGTTCTATAGAGAAAGTCAGGAATAGAAAGCTTTCAGGAATGAAATTCTAAAAGCAAAGAGAAAAATTCTGATCAGGAAAGAGGAGACTTTTCTGAAGAGACAAGAGATCAAATGGGATATTAAACACAAAGTGCTTTGGAAACCTTATGTTATTAAGTTAATATGGGATACTATGGAACTCATTGACCAATTTAAGTTTTAAAAAGGCACATATAGACACAGCTAGTCAAAATATGTAATCAATGAATTACAAGAGCCCAGTACAGTCCTTTTTATGAATGTTATGGAGTTCAGAATGTGCTGAGAGTTCTGAGAATTGGCAAGAATGGTATAAAGGACTTTAAAAATCCCATATCTCAGTGAAAAGAGGATGCTCAAATAAGGAATAAGATCCCAGTTTGGTTGTATGGGATGATGATAACTAGTGTTGGAGAGAAGGCAGAACAACACAATTCCTTAACAAAACTCTTCTGTTTTCTCTGCCAAGGAGGACAATGGTTGGACTGGACAGGTTGGCCAAATGGCTAATGGGGAGTTGAAACAAGATAATTAAGGAAATAGCGAGAGAACACCTAGATGCTTTCAATTCATTTAAGTCACCAGGCTCAGACAAACTATATGCCATGATACTGAAAGAACTGGTCAATGTGATTGCCAAGCTGTTTTGTAAGATCACAGGACATAGGAGAAGTGCCTCAGACCTCAGTGAGGGATATTTACTCCCCCCCTCTTTTTTTTTTTTTTTCTAAAAGGAGACCGGAGATTGGAAACTTTCGGCTAAAGTGTCAAATAACAGCCTTTAGGTCTTATGTAGTCCACAAGTGCAGTCTGATTCCAAATAAAATGTAATTAGGAAATATTTAACAAAATAAAAACATGATAAAATTCGACAATTACATTTTAAACTAAGTTAATATGCAGCTGAAAGGATCTTTTTATGTGTATCAGTGACCTCCATTTATATGTGAGTTAATGCTATTTCTCTAGGCTGTTTAAGTTTAATTTTTCTTCCAGGCAAAATTCTAGGATGTTCTATTATTAGAAGGACTGGAATTTAAGAATATCTCAAGGGTTCAAGCTACCTTAATTGACACAGTGCATTTTTTTTAGCCTTTAAGGCAATGAAAAAAGATATAGTGGGATGAAATTTTTTATCTCAAAGTAAAATTCTACCATCTACTTATGATTATTTGTATTTAAAGTGTATTTGCACAGTTAGAAGTTACAGAACTTAAAGTAACATTATTACTAAATCTAAAAAAGGAAGGAGAGGATGCAGAGCCCTTGTGACTTCTTCAGGAACACCCACATTAGACAAATTAGATTAATTTCTTTTGACAAATTTTTTAGATGGGTAGATCAAGGGATGGGGAAAGGTAGAGTTGATTTAGCTTTTGGCAAAGCATTTCACAAAATTTGTTGGGTTGCTCTTGGGCCCAAGATGAAGAGATTAATAGCAGGTAGACATCAGTGCTGTTAGGAGTCTTCAAAACTGGGTAAATGATGAGACCCAGAGCAATCCTTACTGGATGAAGGTTTGCTTAGAGGGAAAGCATCACTGTAATGCCCCAGGAAGATGTCCTTGGGCTGGTCTGCTGAATATATTTTATCAACGTCTGGATAAGTTTATTAAATTTCCACGTGACATGAAGCAGCCAGGGACAGCCAACTAAGATTAGGCAAAAACATCTTGACAGCCTGGAATAATGGGAGAAAAGTTAATATTATTAAATTAGAATTATGGCACATTTATTTATTTATACACAGCTTTAATGTCTGCAAAATGTTTTGTACACATTATCTCATTAGAGACTTACAACTATCCTTTGAGATAGGCTGTATCAGAATCATTATGCCATTTTATAGAAAAGAGGAATGAGATTGAGGAAAGTTTAAGGGACTTAGGGATGGTAGCTAGCTAGGTGGTGCAGCGGATAGAGTGTGAGTGTGAAGTAAGTTAAATAAGCCCTTCCTGACTCCGTTTTCTTAATTATGATAGTGAAAATGGTGATAATAATGGCATGTACCTCACATGTGCACTATCCCTAATGCATGTAAATGCTTAATAAATGTTCATTTCCGTTCCCTTATCTTATTTATAGTGTCCCAAGAGGTAACTCTTGGAGTAAGGATTTGAATCTAGGTCTTTGTGATTCCAAGTATAACACTTAATCTATGGTGGCAGGATAAGTACAACACATTCGATTAAATGAAAATGATCTGCCGGTCCTAGTGGGCTGCAACAGTATTATGACTCAACAGTGTAATATGACAGCCAAAGGAAAAAAATCAAATGGGGTTTCAGGCTATATTAATAATAAAAGTAGAGGGTTGAGACTGAGGGAGGCAACCACCCCAAAGTGCTCTCCCTCAGTCATTTGATATCTGAAGTTGTTTTTGTTTTTTTTTTCAGTTTGAGGTGGGTCATTTTAGGAAGGATGTTGATAGTGACTGAGAGTAACCAGATGGACACATTGATTCAGGGTCTTGTTGTATGGTGATTGATTGGAAGGACTTGGTATGTTCAGCCATAAAAAGGAAATTGTGGGGTGGGGTGGGATGGTAGGGGTGGGATAGACTTGATGACTGCCTTCAAGTATTTCAAGGGCTGTCACACAGCAGAGAAATTATATTTGTTTGGCTTGATCTTTGAGGATGGGACTGGAAGCAAACAATGGGTGCAAGACACAGACTTTGGTGTGACGTAAGGAGAAACTTATTAAGATTTAGAGAACTTTGAAAGTGAAAAAAGTCTGCTGTGGGAGATCTCCTCTTCCCCAGAGTTCATCAAGTCTGAGATCTCCAGTTAGAGGGAGTTTCCAAGGGATCTAGTTCAGCCTTGTCAATTAACAAAAGACTAGGAGTTGCAAGGGCCCTAGCTCTAATTCTGCCCATTCCTCATCTTTTCATATGAAGCAACTGAGGCTCAGAGCGGGGCAATGACTTACCTTAGGTCATACAGAGAATATATAGCAGGGTCAGGTCTTCTGAATCCAAATCCAGTGCTCTCCTCACTATAGGAGTAGTATTATCTCTATTTTACAGTTGGGGAAATTGAGGCATGGAAAATGTCATCAGCAAGGCCACATGGCAAGTTGCAGAGCTAATTCTCAACTTCAGGCCATCAGAATTCTAATTCAGGGATTCTTTCAAGAATCCTCCCTGGGGATAATGAGAGTCTTGCTTTGTTGTCTCTGACTTTTCTGAGCCTGAGTCTTTCCATTTTAAACAAAAAGGTAGAAGTCTGTACCAGGGTGCATTCAGTACCATGGAAAGAGCTAACTTCTTCACTGATTGGCTTTGGAGGTAGAAGATTGGGTTTGAATCTCAGCCTAACCACTACCTGTGAGAGCTAGGGTTAAGTATTTCATATCTCTTGACCTCAGTTCCCTGATCTGTAAAATCAAGGAGGACCAGTAAGACCAGATGACAGCTTGTTCCTCTGAATGGCAGCAGACGAAGCCCAAGGCATGAGGTAGATCTTAGTCCAAGCTTCACTTGCCCCTGTGTACTGCCCTGGTACCCCTGGTAAACATTAACCAAAGAATGTTCCTTGCCCGAAGGCTGGGGTGCAGTGAAAGGGAGCCCTGGCACGCGCCATACCCAGCCTACTTCCAGCCTTCCTTGTCTCCAGGGGAGAAGGACACGGAATGGGGAGCAGGTGGAATGTGGTAAGCCTCAGGGGGTAGCAATTATCCAGGTTAACACGTGTTGAGACATTTAGAGGTAATAATGTCTCTACCGTAAGGCCCCTCCCAGCTCTGACATTCTCTGTCCGAAGGTCTCTCTCTGCTCTGATATTCCATGTTCTAAGATCCCTCCCAGCTCTAAACCTTATGATAGCAATAAAAATTAATTTCCCATCCAAGACTGAGTTGTGCAAGAGCAGAAGGGAACTGCTGGAGGAGGTCGTGAGTTCCCTGTCCCTGGAGGATGAACAACCACAACAGTCTGCCCACGGTTGACCCTTGTGAAGAGCTTGTTGAAAGGAATGTAATATCGGTTCTAGGAATGGTTGCCCTACATCCCTCTGCTGTTCCCTTTAATTGTGTGAGTCCATGACTCTGGACAGGCTTTTAGTGGGAAGCCAGGTGGGCAGGTGATGGCCAAGAGTATGGATATCATAAGAATCCCTTGGGTCAAGAGACGAAGTGGTGATGCTTGGGAAACTCAGCTCATTCTTAGGCCCTAAGGTTCCCTCGATCTTTCATTTGTCGAGTTTTGTGTCGTAGCTCACATTTCCAAAGTACATTAAAGTTTACAAAGCGCATTTTCTCACAACAACTCCATGAGGTCTGAAGTACAAGAGTTAAATCTCCATGGAGGAGTCCAGAGAGAGCCATACACATGCTCAGAGTCACACAGCTAATAATCATCTGAGGATGAGCTTGATAAGATCAGAAAAGCAGAGTTCAGAGCAGGGTGGGCAGAGCTTTTGGTTGAAAGGTCAGAAAAAGCTTCCTGAAGGAATAGCTGTTGCAGCTGATCTTGGGAGAGTAGAAAAGATTTTTACAGAAGGTAAAAGGAGTAGGGGGGAGAGGGTATACAGAAAGATACAAAGGTCACATATGGGAAATGCTTGGCAATGGTGACCAGATCACTTTGGAGTGTGAGAGTGCAGAGTTGTAGTGGGAGGTAATACTGGAAATCGAGTTGGAATAAATCATGAAGGGCATTGAATGCCAGGCAGAGGAGTCTGAATTTTTCATCTTGTCGGCAATAGGGAGCTACAGAAGTATCTTGAGCTAGGTTGTGAGTGTATGATATGAATTTGGCTTTAAGATGATTGCTCCAAAATCACATTCAGGACTGAATGCTCATAGCAGACAAATTGCCTCCATCTTCAGCTAGCTTTCAACTTAGTGGAGGGAAGAAGAGGGCACTTTCTCAATCTTAAAAGTAAGGAATAAACGTTTAAGGCAACTAGGTGGTGAAGTGGCGAGAGTACTGGGTCAGAAATATCTGAGTTCAAATCCAGCCTTAGCTACTTAGGGTGGTGTAATTCACTTAACTTTTTTGCCTTAGTTTCCCCCTTTGTAAAATGGGGATAAGGGCTGTTATTATGAACTCAAGTGAGATATTTGTAAAGTACTTAGCACGGTGTTTGGCACATCATATAGGTGTTGAATTTCATTCCCTTCCTCCTAAAGCCAATCTTTCTAGCCGAAAGGGGAATAAAGCAAAGTTAGAGAGTGGTCTGATGAGGGGGGGCCTGTATTGTCTTGGAGTGGGAAAGTCCTAGAGATCTTGTAAGTTGGGTCCTGGAGAATCTCTGGAGAAGCAGGATCGGGATGCTGGTATGCTTTGGGGAGGGAAGGTGGTAGAGCTTCATGGGATTTGATCTCAAAATGGAGGTAGTGGGGGCTAATGTGGGAGTCTGGGGGAAGCTCTTCAGAGAGCTGCTCTGCTAGAAGACAATGCAAAGTACTTGCACTCAATTGAAGGACCCACCTCCAGTATCCTTTGGATCCAACTTTCCCCCATGGGATATTCATCTTAATATTCTGATCTATCTTTGTCTTGTCTTGCTCCCTAAGGGTTTCTTCCTCCTTTAGGGTAGGGAATTCTGTCCTATCTGGGTGTGGTGGACAGGGCTCTTAGACCAAGAGATAGGAGATCTGGCTTCTTGTTCTAGTTCTGAAATTACCTTTTGTAGAGGATCTTAAATTCATCTCCCAGTATCTCTGGACCTCAGTCTTCAAGGAGATAAAATCATATTTCGGACTAAGTGATTTCTAAGAGACCTCCAGCTCTATGTTCTAAAGTCCCTTGCAGCTTTGACATTTCATGTTCTAGGTTCTCTTCCCATTGGAACCTTCTCTGTTTTCAAGTTCCCTGCCGGCGGTGACAGTCCATGTTCCAACACTGGACGCCCTTCCTGGGCTGGCATTCTGTGAATCCAGCCTTTTGTTGCAGGCCTCCCTCCGTGTGTTGTGGATTTGATGAAGACTTTTTCAATTTGATAGAGGTGAATTGGGAGTCCCCAGCAGCTCAGGAAACCTGGAGAGCTCCCCGCTGTCTCTGGTTTCCCTTCCTCCCTCCTCCCTCTGCTTCCCCCTCCCCCTACCCAAGGGCAGCAGCTGCCAGGGCTCCCTGGAAGGCCAAGGAACCCCGCCCCGGCATATAAAAGGAGGGGGCGGGGCTCAGGCTGGCTCTGGCAGCCTCGGCTGCCCGCTGGCCCACCGGCTGCAGATCGAGCAGGTGGAGGACAGGAGCTGCAGGGTGGGTGTCAGAACGGGGACCCCAGTGCTCTGCTCCGCTCTTTCTGCTCTCCTCTCCTTTCCTGTGCTCCCCTCTCCTCCCTTCCCCTCCCCTCCCCTTTCCTCTCCTGTCCTCCCTTCCCCTCCCTTCCCCTCCTCTCTCCTCTTCTCTCCTGCCCCATTCTCTCCTCTCCTCTTGACTCTCTGGGTTTGGGGATTTCAGGGTTCTCCCATCTCTTCCTCCTTGTCTTCTCCCATCTCACCCCAAGTTTTTCTCTTTCCTCTTCTGTTTCCAGACCATTCCTGTATCAGGCCCTTGGCCCTCGAGGCTGTTGGATTTGGGACAAAGACTGGTTATTCATCCCTAATTCCTTTGGGAAGAAGGGGTTGAACTGGGACTTTGAGGTACATGCACAGAGAGGGGCTCCCTCACCTGTCCATCTCGTACCCGATGCGGGCTCGTCTCCTGCAAGGCCTCTCGGGGGTCTCTGTCACCCTCTTCTGCATCGCCTTTCTCTCGGGGAGACACAGGACGCCAGGACTCAGTGGGCCCGGGGCTCTGGCACTCACAGAGGTCTACATCGCTGTCAAGACCACCCAGAACTTCCACCAGTCCCGACTGCAGCTGCTGCTGGACACTTGGATCTCAAGGGCAAGGAAGCAGGTGACTTGAGAGGGCTGGAGTGGACTGGGTCAGATGTGGCAGGGGCCTCAGGCCGGAGAGAGATCTCTGCCCCTGAGGGGCGGCCCAAGGGGCTGGCAGAGGGTCAGAAACCCCACCTCAGGAATAAGAGCTATCCCAAAGTGAAAGGCTCTGCCCTTCCAGAGAGTGGCTGCCCTCTCCCTGGAAGCCTCCCAGGGGAGGCTGGGATGGAGAGGGAATTGCAGCTTGGCTAGGGGATGGACTAGGTGGCTGGAGCAGCTTGGAGCGGCCTTGGCTCTTGAATAAGGGGACCTGGATTTAGGTCCCACATCCCATTCTACCTTTGTGCCTTGAACGTGTCATCTCCCCAAGAGCTGACTTTAGGGTTGGACTCAGTGGCTCCAAGAGCCCTTTAATTCTCCGAGATTCTGTGTTTTTCTGGGCAATGCTCTCTCTGCCAGGAGCCATCCCAGGTTAAGCTTCTGCTCCACTCGACCCTAGCACTGAGTGACAGAGAAGTGTATAAACTATGGCCCCTGAGGGGGTTCTTACTTATCATAGAGTTAGAGTAAGAATCCCAGAATCTCAGAGCTGGAAGAGCCCTCTTGGCCATCCCAGGCCCTAACGCATCTTCTCCATGTTGTCCCTGACAAGTGCTCCTTCGGCCTCTGTTTGGAGACCCTGAGAGCCATGGGGGAGCCCACAGCCCTCCTGAGACTACAGGCCCACTCGGGGATGGCTGTAATTGTCTTGCTCAGACCCATGACAAGAATCTACTTTTTTTGTAACCCAATTGTTCTTTGTCCTTTAGAGATCAATGAGGGCAGTTAGGTAGTACAGTGGATAGAGAACCAACCCTGAAGTCAGGAAGACCTGAGTTCAAATCTGACCTTAGTCTCTTAACTCTTCCTATAAGAGGTAAGTGTGACCCTGGGCAATTGCCTCAGGGGAAAAAAATTAGAGACCAATGACTCAGTGTCACCAGGGAGACTTGGATCAACAAATCCACATTCAGATATAATGGCTCAGCAAATTAGGGTAATCTGGGTTGGTGTTAATTGAGGCAAAGCCTCTGGAAAAAGAAGACTGCCCTACCCTGAGGTCCCAGGATCCCAGGCCTAGAGCTGGAAGGGACCTCAGAGACCAGCTAGTCTAACCCCTTCATTTTATAGATGGGGAAACTGAGGCACAGTGAACTGAAGTGCTTTGCCTAAGTCACACAAAGAGAATTAGACCCATAGCTCTTGAGCGGAAAGGGGCCTCAAATGCCATCTAGTTTACTGTTCTCATTTTTACATATAGGGAAACTGAGGCAAAATGAATTGCTCAAAATTACACACACTGAAGAACGCCCGGAAAGAGAACAAGCAGAATGGTGAAGGGTGTTGAGTTCATCGCTTCTGAGAATTGGTTGAAAGAATGGAATGCTTAGCCTGGAGGCAGCACAGTGCCAGGCAAAGATCACTGGCTCTGACCTTAGAGATCCTAAATTCAGATCTAATACTTGCCAGTTCTATGATCTTGGGCAAATCACATCACCTCCGGGCCAGGCTGCCTCCTCTGTTTGACTAGAGGGTCTCAAAACAATAAAATTAAACATTTATGTGTGTATACACATATATATGTGCATATATATATATATATACACACATGTAAATATATATATATATATGTATATATGTATAGAAACAGCTGAGGAAACTAAGGTTGAGATAGTTTAAGTGATATGGAGATGATTATAGCTAGCCTTTGTATAATACTTTAAGGATTGCAAAGTACTTTGCAAATATTCTTTTCATTTAAGCCTCATAACAATTCTTTGAGGTAGATGTTATTATTACCCTCATTTTACAACTGAGGAAATGGAGGTGAATGAAAGTTAAGTGACTTGTCCAGGATCACACAGCTAGTAAGTATCTGAGGTAGGATCTGAAATCTTCTTGACTTCTTACGTACTAAAATGAGGAGTGTGGGACCGTCTTGCTTTTGAGTCTCCATCAGTGATGCAGTCTCTTTGAGGGTCTCCCTGTTTTGAGTCTGGAGGCAACTGTGAGTGAGAGAGACTGGTTTCTGACTTCTCATGGGCTTGGAGCTACTTTTTCCTAGGGGTCTGTCTCTCTCTTCTCTTCTCTCTAATCCTCAACTCTAACCTCCTTGTCCTGTTCCTACCAACTTCTGTCTTTTCAGATCAGGAGGGCTTTGGGTGGAGAGAAAGAGGACTATTCCTGTGTTGTCTCTTGCTGATGCTGGTGTTACTATGGTTCCCATAGTACTTTGGGGCATCTTATTTCATTTGATCTGTTTTGACAGCTCTCTCCCTCTGCTTCTTTTGCACTCTCTCTCTGTCTCTGTCTCTCTCTCTGTCTCTCTGTCTCTGTCTGTCTCTCTCTCTTTGTCTCTCTGTCTCTCTCTCTGTTTCTCTGTCTGTCTCTGTCTGTCTCTCTCTCTGTCTCTCTCTCTCTGTCTCTGTCTCTTTCTCTCTCTGTCTCTCTCTCCTCCCCATTTCTCTCTCTATCTCTTGCTCTCTCCTCTGCCTCTCTTGCTGTCTCTCTATATCTTTTGCTCTTTCCCTCTCTGAATCTCTCTGTCTCTATCTCTCTCTCTCTCTCTGTCTCTCTCCCTCCCTCCCTCCCTCTCTGCCTCTGCTCTTTCCTTCTCTGCCCCTCTTGCTGTCTCCCTCTCTGCATTTTTTTGCTGTCTTTCTCTTTTCATCTCTTGCTCTGTGATGGTCTTTGTCTCCAACCCCATATCTGATCATCCCCACTCACAGGCAGTTCTGATTGCCTCCTGGCCCTTGGTGACTCAGTCTCCATCTTTCTCTGGTCCATTCTGTTCGTCTCCCTGTCCCTTTAGTTATTTGCCTTTCCTGCTGGTGCCCGCTCTCAGGGGCTGGGGCTCATATCACATCACTTTTGCTGGACAAGGTCTGACTTACTTCCTCTTCTATAGGGCTCTAGCTTTTCCGGAGGCCCAGAGTGGGCCAGGCTCCCTCCACTCCCTCCCCTGACCTTTCACCTCTGCATTCCCCCTTTGACTATCCAGCTGGGCCCAAGGCCTCTTACAGCTTCCTGTAGAAACAGGGTAGGGGGCTGGGCTCCAAGGGGAGATGCTAAGGCTGGCTCAAACTGGAGGGAAAACAGGGAAGATCCAGGGCTTCTTCCCATTCTGCTCCCTTGGTACCCCAAGTCCTCCTTTATCATTAAGTCTCCTCTCCTCCTTCCCTTCCTTTCTGTGAGTACTGCATTGGGAGCAGAGAAAACTCCGGAGAAGAATAGGTCTTGAAGGGAGGAGCCCTTTCCCCCATTCCTTCCTGATATTTCCGGATGGTGGCCCAGGGTGGACCGGAGGGAGGCATGCTGTCACCTCCTGTGTGAGCTTCCTGTGGGGGCTGTTTTCACGGGGAGACTGCTGGGTAGACTCTGTCTTACTGAAAGGGGCGGGATCAGGAGGTGCTTGGCTTGTGAGTGTGGTAGGGGTGTGTGTGTGTGTGTGTGTGTGTGTGTGTGTGTGTGTGTGTGTGAGAGAGAGAGAGAGAGAGAGAGAGAGAGAGAGAGAGAGAGAGAGAGAGAGAGAGAGAGAGAGAGAGAGAGAGAGAGAGAGAGAGAGAGAGAGAGAGAGAGAGAGAGAGAGAGAGAAGAGAGAGAGAGAGAGAGAGAGAGAGAGAGAGAGAGAGAGAGAGAGAGAGAGAGAGAGCGCACAAAGGGACAATGAAGAAACTGGATTGGGATCCAGAGGAGCTGGATTCAGATTTGGACTCTGATACAACCTGATGACCTGAAGACAAGGTTATTTGATTTCTGGGGCTTCTGTAGAAAGGGGATTAGATTAAGTGATCCCTGAGGTCCCTCCTGGATCAAAAAGCCTTTGATTTTAAGTATGTGTCTCAATGGAGGAAGTTTACTAAGGGAGGAAATAGAAAAATAATGAGTTTATAACAGGATTAGAGAGTTTGACCTAGAGGAGGCTTTAGAACTCATCAATCCTCACTCATTTTACAGATTGGGAAACTGAGGCTCAAGGATATTTAAAGGGTTTTTCCAAGTGACAGGGATCATAGAACCGGATCACAGAGGAGGCCACAGCGATAGTGAGAGAGGTGGGGAATCCAGGATTCCAGAGCCAAGGTTCCTTCACTACAAGCACTGAGATAGTGTAAAATGTTCTGAAAACTTGAAAATATCATAGAAGAATCAGCTGTTATGATTCTCTTTAAACCCTGAGTTTCTGTGATCTTTGGGGCATAATAAGTACATATTAACTGTTCTAATTCTTATTAAATATCATATTTATATATTAAATATATATTTTAATATATTTGTATATAATATAAAATAAATAAATATATTAAAGGTTCTAATTCCTTCATTAATTAATCAATCCTGTGGTCTCCTGGATTAGGAAAAGTGGTCCCCAGGGCATCCTGAACCCCAGCAACCTGCTGAGTCCGGCCCGTGTGAGCATCTGGCCCCTTCCAGCCCCGGCACCATTCCCTGGGCAGGGTTGGTTGGAGAATGAGGAGGAGGGGGGATACTGAAGTTAACTCCTCCAAGCTGATCCTCCCCCAGCTCTAGTTCTGTGTGTTAAGTGGGCAGAGCGGCAGGTGGGGCCATTGTGTGACAGTTTGGTACATGGGCCTCTCTCCATTGTGTTTGGGGGGTGGGAGAAGGCTCCCATCCCTGTTTATTTGCCCTGCTGATCTTGTCGCCCTCCCTCTCCCATGTGGCTGTGGATGGAGTTGGGGGGGGCAGCCCCAGTGGGCGGGAGCCTCACGGCCCTTTTCTTTGGAACAGATGTGTCTCTTTTCAATCTATTGAACCCTGGATGGCAGCTTTCCTTTCTGTGTTCCGGCAGCCGTTGGGCATTTTTACAAAGTCTTGTCTGGTTCAGCCCCTCCCTCCTCTCCCCTTTCTCCTGCTTACCTAGAGACAAGAGAACTTACAAAGATTACAGAAGGGATCACGGAGGGCATGGAGCATCCTAAGATGTTCGGAGGCCAAGTCTGTAGAAACGATGGTGAGCGAGTGCCGAGTGTTAACTATTGTTAATAGAAATGACTCGCTCATCATCATACTCACCAAGTGGCAGGGTCAGTGTTAGAACCCTTGTCTCCAGCCCCTGAGGTCTCTCCCAGGCACTCCTAGGTATAGAATTAGATCAAAAATGGGCCTCATTTTACAAATGGGGAAATTGAGGCCCAGAGAAATGAAGTGACTCAAGTCACCAAACTAAGATTCCAGGTTCTACTGCATCCAACCCTCTTTCTATTGGTTTATAGATCTAAAATGGGAAGGGGCATTGGTGACCATGTAGGTCAACATCTCATTTTTGTAAATCTTTCTATAGAGAAAGCTAGAAGAATCTGCTGCCCGTGGTTGCACCAAAAATAAGCACCAGAAATAGGATTGGAATCCAGACTTAGTGGTTCTTATGCAAACCCTCCCTTCCTGATTCAGTCCCCTTGGAGATGGGAACTGGCAGGGCTGCCCCTGAGCCCGCATCTGAGCATCGGGCAGGTTCCACGGCTTAGCATGATGGGAATTGGATCTGGAAGAGAAAAAAAAGGCTAATCCCATTTCCACAAGATAGACCTTCAAATACTTGAACACCACTATGTAGCTTTCCTCGGAGTGAGACGACATGTGGAAAGTGCTTTGCAAGCCAGAAGGTCTTTTGTGAATGGGAGCTATTATAGTTAAGTCTATGATTCTATGATCCTGTCCCCTGGGGGAAAATGAGGCACAGTGAGGATGATTTATAAAGCCAGAGGTTACAGAGATTCTCAAGACTAAGGTATAGGCGATGTACCTCTTTGAGTGGTAGTGGGGAGGAGGGTTGAAGAAGAGTATGTATGTGTGTTTGTAGTGTGGATATGTGGATATGTGCATGTATGTAGTGTGTGTATGTGGGTGCATGTATGAAGTATGTGTACGTATCTATGTAGTGTATATGTGTGTATGCATGGAGTATGCATGTCTGTATGTAGTATGTATATGTATTGTGTAGAGTATCTGTGTGTATGTATGCATCTATGTAGTATGTGCAAGTGTGCAGTGTGTGCAAGTGTGTATAACACATGTGTGTGTAGCGTGTGTATATGCAGTGTGTGTGTGTGTGTGTGTGTGTGTGTATGTGTGTGTGTGCGTGAAACTGAAGCCAAATCCATTTCTTAGGGGTCCAGACTTAGAATGAATTAACCAAGAAATCAGCAGGAAGGATGAGAAATGGGGTAGGGGTGGGGGGAGCAAATGAAAAGCTGGAAAAGAGAGGAAAGGGAAAGGAAATGACTCTGCTGGAAAACTGCCTGCTGAGCTCCCCATTTTCCCCCTCCTAATGGGAAGGCCTAGCTGGGAGGCCCTGAAGGATGTAGGGAGCTAGACTTAGGAGTCTGTACCTGTGTGCCAGGGGATACGTGTGATACTGATAAAGATGTTACTGTAAAGTGTGTATGTGTTGGGGAGACTGGACGCAAAGTGTGTGAGTGAGAGAGACAGAGACAGAGACAAAGAGAGAGAGAGAGAGACAGAGAGAGAGAGAGATAGAGAGAGATAGACAAAGAGACAGAGACAGAGAGACAGACAGACAGACAGACGGGGGGGGCGGGGAGGGAGAGAGAGAGAGGGCCCATGGCTCTCTAAATTTATCAAACTGCAAATAAGGTGCTAACCCTAGTTGGTAGTGTGAGCTTACTCACATGGGAGTTCTCTAGACCAGAGAAATCACAGATCCAGTTCCTATTTTTCTGAAAAGTATGTGTGCATTAATTTTATTAACAGCTGCCTGAGACAATTAGATAATATAGGAGGCAGGGTGCTGGGTCTATAGTTGGGATGATCTGAGCTCAAATCTAGTCTTGGATGTTGTGTGATACTGGGCAAAGTCATTTATGTGTTTCCTGCCTCAGTTTCCTCAGCTGAAAATGGGGATCACACAGTTCCAAAGGACTTGTGATGAAAGATGTTCTCTCCCTCCAGAGAAAGAACTGATGAAATCTGAATGCAAATTGAAGTAAACTATTTTTTGCTTTAATATTTTGAGTTAGTTTTATTTTGGTTTGTTTCTTCTTTCACAGCATGACTAATATGGAAATGTTTTATATGATTACACATATGTATCCTTTACCAAATTGCTCACTGTCTTAGGGAGGGGGAGATGAGGAAAGGAGGGAGAAACTTGGAACTTAAAAAATGGATCTTTAAATGTAATCAGAATAAATAAAATATTACTTTAAAAAAGGAGATCATAAAAGCCCCTACCTTCCAGAGCTGTTGAGAGGATCACATGAGATGTCATTAAAGCAGTTAGCTCAGAGCCTGGCACATAGTAGGTCCTCTATAAATGCTTAACCCCCACCTTTTTCCTTCCTCTGTCTCTGTGTAAAAGGACATAGATGTATTGAGCTAGAGAAGCCACATGTGTCTATCAGAGTCATCCTGATGCTAAGGGAAGGGTTTGTGACCAGCTCCCAGTAACCCCTTGTTCCTTTCTGACTTTCCTCTGTAGACTTACATCTTCACTGATGGAGAGGACCCAGCCCTTCAGGAGAGACTAGGTAACACCCCCTTTTCTTTTTAGATCGGCTATCCCTACTACGGGACTAAAAGTTGCAATGGGATTGTAGAGTTTCCTAATCTGGTGATGAGGGGGACATAAAAGGCTTTAGCCTTTGACTTTGTAGGTAATAAGTAGAACTCAGGATCTCTGACTTGAGTTGCACAGATTGCTTTTTCCTTTGTTCTCTGCTGCCTCTTGGTACATGGGAATCCTTGACACAGTACTTGAGGAAGAGCAGGTGATGGGACGGGAGTGTCTCCTCTTCTCCATTGCCTCAGTTTTCTCAACTGTAAAATGGGGTTCATAATAACACCTCCTTCCCTGAGCTGTGAGGATCAAATGAGATAATTGTAGAGCACAGTGCCTGGGACATAGTAGGTACTCTATAAATGTCGTTTCCTCTTTCCCCTATGAAACAGGATATAGATTTATCTAGAAAAGGAGCCAGGATGTGTCTTAAATAGTCATATCAATGACTAAATGAGGAGAGGTCTAGGGAATCTGATTCCCCTCTCTCAAAGTTAGAGTTATTAGCTTCTGCTCTAGGACCATTTTGAGGAGTGACTATTCTCCGAGGGAAAAGGTATGACACTCCTTTGGTACCGGATTTTCCCTTCAACACAAGATGGGGCTGATCTTGTGAGTTGTGAGGAGGAGGGATAATGCCTTAGGAAGCAGAGGGAGAGTGGGGAGGGGAAGCAGCATAGCTAGGATTGGGGGAGGGAGACAAAGATGAAACAATCAATTGGACAATCTGGAAGTGAGTCCTAGCTGTGTAACCTAATAAGATGAAACATGTTGGGAAAGTCACTTTCTAAACCTCAGTCTTGCTGATATTTAAAAGGAGAAGATTTGCACTAGATAATTCTGATGTCCTTCCCAACTCTGAGATTCCCTGTTCTAAGAACCCTCCCAACTCTGACATCCCCTGTTTTAAGGTACCTCCCAGCCCTGGTATCCCCTGTTCTAAGCTCCCTTCCAGCTCTGACACCCCCTGTTCTAAGATTCCTCCCAGCCCTGACACACTCTGTCCTAAGGTTCCTCCCAGCTCTGACATCCCCTGTTCTAAGGTTCCTCCCAGCCCTGACATCCTCTGTTCTAAGGTTCCTCCCAGCTCTGACATCCCCTGTTCTAAGGTTCCTCCCAGCTCTGACATCCCCTGTTCTAAGGTTCCTCCCAATTCTGACACCGCCTGTGCTAAGCTCCCTTCCAGCTCTGACATCCCCTGTTCTAAGGTGCCCTATTGAGGCCCTGCCAACTCTGACTTTTCCTCTTCTAAGGTCTCTCTCAACCCTTCCATTTTCTAAAGTCCTTTCCTTAAAGGCCTGGCCTCGGAGTGAGGAAGACCTAGATTCAAGTTCTGCCATAAACTGATGAGAGACAAGCCACTTCGCCTATTGGTAAATTATAAGTTGTTGAGCTCCACAGGTGGAGGGAATTTCCCCATATTGATAAATTCATGGATCCCAGGTGCAGAACAAGTTCCCTTCCAGTCTGCATTTCTGTGAGTCAGAATATTATTCCACCCCCTGAGCAGAGAAATGAATCCCATTCACTCAGCACCTGAACCCTAAATTCTGGGGGAGACTAGACTGTTGAAACACAGCCTAGCAAGGGGCAATGGAGTGAAGGCACAGAGAGCCCCCTTTTCATTGATTTTTCCTGTCTTTTCTCCAGGGCCTCACCTTGTGGTCACAAACTGCTCTGCTGAGCACAGCCACCCAGCCTTGTCCTGCAAAATGGCAGCAGAATTTGACGCCTTCCTGGCCAGTGGGCTGAGGTGAGTGGGTTTGGGTCGTGTCTGGTAGGGTCCTGCCCCAAGTGAGGAGGGATGGTTATGGACTCAAGTTAAGGACCCTAGGGATTCTTAGAAGAGAATAGTTTTAGCTGAGACTGAATGGTTTTAACCTTCATCAAAATAATGCAAGCTTTTTGAGGACTGTGGATCCCCACTCCTGTCTCTTACCTAGCATGAGCACATAGCTAGATGAATAAGTAGATAGCTTACTGACCATTGATCAATAAGCATTTTTTATATCCCTACTATGTGCTAGGTTACTATTATATCCCTACTATGTGCTAGGTTGCTGGGGCTATCAAGACAAAAATGAATTAGATCCTATTCTCAAGAAGCTCCTATTTTATTCGGGGAAAAAATCTGTAACTAAATTAACATATACAATGTGTGGATGAGATGCATACATGGTGTATTTGAGAGGGAAAATGAAGGCACTCGCTGTTGGGAGGGATAAAGAAAGGTTTCTCCACAAAGGAGAAGATGCTACTGGACCAGTTTTGAGGGACACAAGGGCTTCTGGGAAGTAGAAGTGAGCTGAGAGGGCAGAGATATGTTTATGAACTGGTCTTTCCTCAGTCTGTGAGCCCTTCTCCATCTGCCTTTATGTCACCCCTCTCTTTATGACACAGGCCACCTTTTTCTTGGTGTTATATTTCTTTGTGGACACTGAGATAATTGGATTGTAGATTTAGAGATGGAAGGGACATCAGGTCATCAGATGCAACCCTCTCTTTTTTTTTTAAGTTAAATTTTTTTTCAATGAATAAAGATTTATTGTTTCTCCACCTCCTCTTTCTAGAAAAAAAAAATAGAAAAAAAGAAAAAACAAACCCTTGTAATAAATATTCCCAGTCAAGCGAAACAAAGTCCTACATTGTTATTATTGCTCAATTGTTTCATTTGTGTCTGATTCTTTATAACTCCATTTGGGGTTTTCTCGGTAGCGATACTGCAGTGCTTTGCCATTTCCTCTTCGGATCCGTTTTACAGGTGAGGAAACAAGCAAATAGGATAAAGTGACTTGCTCAGGGTCACACACTAGTAAGTGTTTGAGGCCAGATTTCAACTGAGGAAGATGGATCTTCCTAACTCTAGAGCCTGCATGCATTGTGCCATTTACCTGGCCCCACATTGGCTGTGCCCCAAATGTTGTCTAATTGTAGATCTTGAGTCCATCACCTCTCTGTGTGAAGAGGTAAGTTGCAGATTTCATTGTTGGTCCTCTGGAATCATAGCTGGTTACTGTGTCAGAGTTCTCAAGGCTTTCAGAGCTGTTATAGGAATGGAAGGAAAGTGAAGTGAACAGAAACAAGAGCACAATTTATCCAACAGTAGCAATATTGTAAAGTAACTTTGAAAGACCTTAGCACCTCTGATCAGCACAATGGCCAACCATAATTCCAAAGGACTCATGATGAAACATGGTAACCATCTCAAGATGGAAAACTAATAGAACTAGAATCTAAAGTATATTTTTTTTCTTCTTCCCTCCCTCCCTCCCTTCCTCCCTTCCTTCCTCCTTTCCTTCCTTCTTTCTTCCCTTCCTTTCTCTCTCTCTTTCTCTCTCTCTCCCTCCCTTTCTCTCTCTCTCTCCCTCTCTCTCTCTCTCCCTCTCTTTCTCTCTCTCTCTCCCTCTCTTTCTTTCTTCTTTCTTTCTTTCTTTCTTCTTCTTCTTTCTTTCTTTCTTTCTTTCCTTTCTTTCTTTCTTTCTTTCTCTTTCTTTCTTTCTTTTCTTTCTTTCTTTCTTTCTTTCTTTCTTTCTTTCTTTCTTTCTTTCTTTCTTTCTTTCTTTCTTTCTTCTTCTTTCTTTCTTTCTTTCTTCTTCTTTCTTTCTTCTTCTTTCTTTCCTTCCTTCCTTCCTTCCTTCCTTCCCTTCCTTCCTTCCTTCCTTCCTTCCTTCCTTTCTTTCTTCTTCTTTCTTTTCTTTCTTTCTTTCTTTCTTTCTTCTTCTTTCTTTCTTTCTTTCTTTCTTTTCTTCTTTCTTTCTTTCTTTTCTTTCTTTCTTTCTTTCTTTTCTTTCTTTCTTTCTTTCTTTCTTTCTTTCTTTCTTTCTTTCTTTCTTTCTTTCTTTCTTTCTTCTTTCTTTCTTTCTTTCTTTCTTTCTTTCTTCTTTCCTTCTTTCTTTCCTTCCTTCCTGTCTTCCTTTCTTCCTTTCTTTCTCCTTCCCTTCCTCTCTTCCCTCTCTCCCTCCTTCCTTGCCTTGTTCCTTTCTTTCTATTCTTTCTTTTTCTTTCTGTTCCTTCTTTCATTTCTTTTTTCTTTCTTTCCATGGTTCATCCCCAAATTTATTTTGAATGATTCCACAATTTTGTGATAGAATTGTTTTTCTTCTCTTCTCAGTGGATAGGAAAGGAGAAAGAGAAAAGGAGATAATTTTAAATTGAAAATAAAGCAAAGCTGAATTCTTAAAAATGTAATTCTAACACCTTCATTTTACAGATGAGTAAATTGAGATTGAGAGTGGTTAAATGACTTGTTCAGGTCACACATCTAGTAACTGCTTGAAATAGGATTTGAATTCGGGTCTAAGCTCCACTGATTAGAAGCTTCTCAAGCTCTGTACATGTTTGATGGAGAGAATTAGAAAGCTATGTCATTGGATTCTCTTATTTATTTTGAATTTTTTTTTCAAATTCATTATTTAAAAAACATTAAAAAAATCATTTTCATATGAATCATTTTGGGAGAGAAAAAATCAGAAACAAAAGGGACAAACCACAAGGAAGAAATATAAAAAGCAGAAGAAAGAAAAGTGAAAATAGTACTTTTTGATCTACATTTCATCTTTATAGTTTTCTCTCTCTAGATGTGGATGGCATTTTCCACCCAAAATTTATTAGAATTGCCTTGGATCACTGCATTACTGAGGAGAGCTAAGCTAATCACAGTTGATCATCACACAATCTTGCTGTGGAATGCTTTCTTGGTTGTACTCACTTTATTCAGTATCAGTTCATATAAGTTTTCCCAGGCTTTTCTAAAATCAGCTTATTCATCATTTTTATAGACAATAATATTCCATTACTTTCATACATTACAACTTGTTCAGTCATTCCCCAATTGATAGGCATCCATTCATTTTCCAATTCTTTGCCACCACAAAAAGAGCTGTGACAAACATTTTTGTACATGTGGGCTCTCTTCCCCCTCTTTTATGATCTCCTTGGACTACAAAAATAAAGTGATATTGCTGGATCAAAGGACATGTAGTTTTATAGCCCTTTGGGCATAGTTCCAAATTGGACTACAGAATAGTTGGATCAGTTCACAACTCTACCAACAATGCATTTATATTCCAGTTTTCCCAAATTCCCTCCAACATTTATCATCTTTTCCTGTCATTTTAGCTAATCTAAGAGATGTGAAGTGGTACCTCAGAGTTGTCTTACTTTATATTTCTCTATTTAATAGGGATTTAGAACTTTTTTTTTTCATATGACTATAGATGGCTTTAATTTCTTCATCTGAAAATTGTCTGTTCATATCCTTTGTATGTCAATGGAATATGAAGAAAGAAGATATGTATTTTAGCTCTGGCTTGATGGGGAAACAGTTAAGTAATTCAGTGGATGGAATTCTGGGCCTAAAGTCAGGAAGAACTGAGTTTAAATCCTGCTGCAGACAGTTACTAGGTATAAAACACTGAGCAAGTCACTTATTTCCCTCAGTTTCCTCAACTGTACAGGAGGGATAATAACAGTTCCTATCTCCCATGGTTGTTGTGAGGATAAAATGAGATGATAAAATGATCACTTAAGAGTGCCTGGCACATAGTAGGTGCTTGATGAATGAAAGCTAGCTGTTACTAAGGCAAATCACCTCCTCTCTGGCCACTTCCCTCATTTATATAACCTGTTGGGGTTAGACTAGGTTGACTGGATGTTTCCTTTTAGTTCGGGACATTCCTGTATTCTGTGCTTCTGGCCTGATAAGCAACATAGATTATACACACATTAGTAATCCATAGGGAGGGGGAGCTCAAATGTACCGGAGTGGTCAGGGAGGGCTTCTCAGGGGAGGGGGTTCCTAAGCTGGATCATGAAGGATGAATAGAATTTCTTTTAAAGAAATGACAATGGTCTTGGGGAAGGAAAACTCCTTCTGTTTCTAATTTCTGGCTGTTATTGATTGTTCACAGCTCAGTGTGAATTCACTTAATTAGATGGCTTTCCTCTTGACTGTTGGCTGGGAGCCTCCACACTGAAGGAATGGAATAAATTGGGATGGAAAAGCATTTCTCAAACCCTTCCTTTGTGCAAAGTCCTATGTTAAGTGACAGGGCTAGAAATAAGAAAGAGAAACAGCCTCTGCCCTCGGAGAGCTTACACTTTAATTAGGAGACAGGATACACTTAGAAAAGGGAAATTTGGGAAAGAGAACATTGCTCATTCACTTTTAAAAATAGTACTTTTTTTTTTTTAATAACTCTGAGGTACTAATAATGCCCTTGTTTTCATTTGCCTGGGGGAAACTGAACCAGAGAGTTCAGTGACTTTTCTAAATTGGTAAACTTTAAGTATCAGACTTTGAATTTAAATCCAGATTTTCTCATCCTTCCTTCCAACACCACACATCTAGCTGATGCAGTAGAAAGACAACAGGACTTGGGCTCAGGAAGACCTGATTTCTATTCTGCTTCAGATTCTAGCTGTCATGCTGGCCAAGATACTTTAATCTCGGATTAATTTTCTCCTTGTCTGTAAAATGGAGGATGTGGGATTTGGATATGATAAAAGGGAATTTGGAGCATTGATTGGTACTATACTTTATTTTCTAGGTGGTCAGAGAGCAGAATGAGAGAGGGTATTAATTCTTCCCCCCAAAAGTATTTTATTTTTCCAAATATGTGTAAAGATAGCTTTTAACATACATTTCTGTAAAATTTTGTGTTCTAATTTTTTCTCCCTGTCTCTTATCTCTCCTTCTTCTCAAGACAGCAATTAATATGATATAGGTTAAATATGTGCAATTCTTTAAATACATTTCCATGTTTGTTAAATTGTGTAAGAAAAATCAGAACAAAAAGAAAAAAAAAAACCACTTAAGAAACAAAAAAGATGGAAGTACTGTGCTTTAATCCACATTTAATCGCCATAGTTCTTTCTCTGGATGTAATAAACATTTTCCATAAAGGAATTGATTCTCAGTGGGAGGGAACATGAAGGACAAAGCTTATCTGTTTTAAAATGTTGTCGGGGATCTGCTTTTGCTTTATTATATACTCAGACTTTGTAGAAGGCTTCCATCCCTCCCATCCTTTCTCTGTCTTCTTGGTCAAAAGCTCCATATTCATTTCTCTCATTACATCCTAATAGATCTCAAAATCAAATCCAATTCCATTGTCAAAACATTTATTAGGTTCCTACTATGGGTTAGTGTACTGGGGGGGGGTACAATTAGTTAAAAGAACAGTGTCTGCTCTCAAGGAACTTAGAATTTAATAGTGAAAACAGGCAGAACAGCAAATATTGTGGGGAGTCCCAAAGTCGAGTTTCTACCCTCTATAAAGGAAGTCATTGGGAGAAATTGGATTCTCTTTCCTTCTGCCCTCAGAGGGGAAAGGCTTGAGTTAGCAGCTTGATAATGACATTTGAAGTGAGGCCCTTAGCCTGGGAGGAATAATTTGTTCCTGGTGGAATTGAAATTGCAAAGTGGAGAGGTTTCTCCAGAAAGAAAAAAAAGGGAATATACTCATCCAGAAATCCCAGAACCCAGAATTAAAGGGAACCTCAGATGCCAGATCTGAGAAGGAAGTCCCTTTAACATGTCATCAAAATTCTTCTTGAAGGCAGAATGTACTGCCTCCAGAAGGCTATTTTGTCCCACCAAAGTACTCTTAGGATATCCATGTCTTTTTTAACCTACAATGAGTCTGAACCCATGTGTGATCTCTCCTAATTAGAATGTGATTTCCTTGAAAGCTGGGACTGTTTCATTACACCAGTAAGTGCTAAATAAAGGCTTTTTCATTCATTTTATGAGGCCCTCCACGATTCTGTGACTCTTTTGTTTATGGTCCATTAAGCCCTTCAGCTCTTTTTCAGGAAAACTGTTGTCTAGCCAGTTAGCCTCCTTCCCTCAATTCTCAGTTATCCTTCCCTCCATTTCATTTAAGAGATTATATCCCTACTTTGGTGTGAGACTAGAGGGATTGGGGATTCCAGATTCTGCCCCAAGAGATTATTGTGTCTGTTTCTTCTCCCAGTTGGTTCTGCCATTTGGATGATGACAACTACCTAAACCCAAAGGCCCTGCTGAAACTCTTGTCCTCCTTCTCACCCGACTCGGATGTCTATGTTGGGAAACCGAGCTTGGACAGGCCCATCATGGCTTCAGAGCCAATGCCCAACAACCAGACGGTTAGTGCTGTCCCTTACTGGCTACATTGGCTGGGAGTTCTCGGGGAGGAGAGAGAAGGAAATCTTTCAAGATGACAAGCTCATCGATCAGAGCATTGTACAGCAGAATGAGCATTGCCTCTGAGTTCAAATATTACATATAGTTTGTGTCGCCTTGTGACTTTCAGGTAGTCACTTGACTCACACAGGCTTATCTATAGACTGAAGAGGTTGACTTGATGTCAGTCAGAGAGAGGAAATGGCTTGCTCATCATGGAACAATGAATAGAATGATAAATTTGAAGTCAGGGAAACTTGGATTCAAATCTTATCTTAGACATTTGCTAGCTTCACGACCTTCAAGAAATCCCTTTCTGAGGCAATTGGTGGTAGCAGAGTGAATAGAATGCTGAGCTTGGAATCAGAAAGACCTGAGTTCACATACAATTTTAGATACTTGCTAGCTCTATGACCCTGCAGCACTTAAAAATCTGTTTGCCTCAGTTTCCTCAACTGTAAAATAGGGATAATGGCAGCCCTTACCTCAAAGATTTGTTGTGATGATTAAATGAGGTATTTGTAAAGTACTTAGTATAGTGCCTGGTACTACAGCTATGTCCATCTCTTCCTGATTCCGTTTAGGGTTTTTTTAGATACTGGCGTGGTTTGCCATTTCCTCCTCCAGATTATTTGACAGAGGAGGAAATTGAAGCAAAAATGGTTAAGTGACTTACCCAGAGGCATATAACTAATAACTTGGTGGGTCAGATTTGAACTCAAGCCTCTTAGGTCCAGGTCAACATCTAGCTGTCTCATAGGTGCCATATAAATATGTATTCCCTTGCCGTGCCTTAATTAAACCTTCCTTTTCTGAGACTCAGTTTCCTCCCCTGTAAAAGGTGAGGACTAAATAGATCTATTGTGAGGATTAAATGAGGCATTCTGTGTGTGTGTGTGTGTGTGTGTGTGTGTGTGTGTGTGTGTGTATGTGTGTGTGTGTGTAGGTATGTTTGTGTACAAGGCTTTGTAAACATCTAAGTATTATAAACATGCAAGCTACTGTGATTATTATCATCTTATTCTCATTTTTTAAATGCAGTTCAGTTAGAAATTGTCCTGGGATAAGCTGATACCTTGCTTTGTTTAGTGTTTAATGCAACCTACTGGATAAAGGGCTGACTGAGCAGTCAGGAAGACTGCTCCAGTTTCATTTCTGATTCGTGCTGATTGTGTAACTCTGGGAAAATCACTTAACCACTGAGTGCTCTAAGACTTTAAGTGGCAGAGGAAGTGCCAACCTAGATGGGTAGAAGGATTTTCCTCACTTGGGAGAGCCCTATATCTTTTTGTTTGTTTATTCAGGGAACTTTATTTGACAAAATGTTACAAAAGTCATTGTGGATTTGTTAGTGGTGCCATTTTTAACAGGGGTGATTCTTTGGTAGAGATATGGAGAAAGTTTTCATTTGGATTTTTCATAAGACAAAGTGTAAAATGGAATAAAACCATTGCCCATGAGTGCCATTGTCAGCAGTTACATAGGAAAATGTCAAGTTATTCCAGGTTTAGTGCACAAAAATGAAGCACTGAGTTTTATGTTCAAACAGATTGAAGTATGGAAATTCTCTATATCAATGAAATCACGGGTGCAGTTCCTATTCCTATTGAATGTTTTGTGGATGATGGTGGATAAAGTGGTTGATTTCTATAATTGGATTAAAGTGTTTGAATGTAAACTCTTCCTTGGGAGGCTTTCTTTGGTCCTATAGCACAGCTCTAGGAGCAGATAAGATATAGTCATTTTATTCTGCTCTCATCTACTTAAGATTTCCCCCACTAGATTTCTATATTTTGAAAGCTTTTCATCCCATGTAGGCTGGAGATTATGAGTTTTTGGTATGTGCCATCTAGGAAAATCATTGTCCTTAAAGTTTTATGGATCAGTGTTATATCTGGGTAACAATTCTGTTTGTCATGATTGTCCAGGGTTGGGTAGTTTTTGACTTGAGTTCTTGATGAACTTTTGCTATTACTCCACCATCTTGACTTTGCCCCTGATGACTTGAATTTTCAAGAATAGTTAGAGGGAGAGAATGTATTTACTATTATTATTTTAACCCAAGGTCTTACAGCAAGTTAGGGCCAAAGTGTCAACCCTAAAAGTCAAGGAATCAGAAGGAAAAGAGTTTGGCAAGTGGTGCCGAGAAACCAAGAGAGGAAGTGGGGTCAAGATCAAGAGTGTCAGATGTCTTAGGCAAGTCACATGAGGTCAAGGCAAATGAAAAGGGTCCTTAGATTTGTCAATTTGGAAGTCATTACTGATTTTGGAGAGAGCAGTTGTGGTTGATTGGGGGGATGGAAGCCAGACTGTGAAGATTTGAGGAATGAGTGGGTGGTGAGGAAGTCAATGGAATCAGTTCGTGTTGACGGCTCTTTCTAGGATTTTGGCAAGGAAGGGGAGGAGAGAACGAAGGAATGACAAAGTATTTATTAAGCAGATGGTCAAGGTCAAGGAAGCTTAATTTTTTCCTCCTTTTTTTAGTTTGGGGAAGCCCTGAATATATTTATAGGCTTTGGGGAAAAGAGCCAAGAAGAAGGAGAGACTAAAGATGCCTGAGAGGAAGGGATGATTGATGAAACAAAGGCAAGGGGGAGAATTAGAACATGATTAGATTCAGAGCTGGAAGGGACATTAGAGTTTTCTAGTTTAACTCTTTCATTTTACAGAATAGGAAACTGAGACCCAGAGATGTTAAGTAGTCTTCCCCAACCCGTACAGGAATAAGTGTCAGAACCAGGATTTGAGATGGAGGGTATAAAATGGAATATACCAATAGCCTTGGCAAAAGAGATCGCCATTCTGTCTCTTAAAATTTGTGGGAAGGAGGAAAGGATGAGTGAGATACTGAGAGTTTTAGAGTTATTGAGGGGATAGTTAAATCAATTCCCCACCAGATGGCCACAAATTTCTCAGTTAAAAAGATAGGTGAGATTATCTATTATGAGGGATTATCATGAGGTTAATAGATAGTAAGAGTAAGGATAGACGACTGGGAAAAAATATGGGAAGTATGATAGATAATAGCCAAGAAATGTCTATAAAGAAGATTACATATCAGTGGTGGCCCAGTTGAGATGAGAATGCATGATTCTATGGTGTTCCTCCTCACTTGGCTTAATCTAGAGTAGGAAGGGAGAATTGTAGACAGTGGAAGTTGCCAATTGATGGGAGTTGCCTAGGTGGAGAAACACAGGAAGCTCAGAGGCAAGAGATTCCAGGGTGAAAAAGGGGGTTACTCACAGTGGCTGGGCAAGAAAGCTGGAGGTATCAGGAAAGGCTTCTTGGAGAAAAAGGGATTTCATAGAAGCTGAGTTCTTGGGATGGAAATGATTTTTATATGCTCATAGAATGTCTGAATTAGAAGGAACCTTTGAGATCATCTTGCCCAATCCAGTCATGTACAGATGTGGAAACTGAGGCTCACACACAGAGAGTGATTTGCCCAAAGTTATACAACCAGCATCAGAGATAAACTGTGAATCTAAGGTATCTTGATACCAGATTCAATGTTCTTTCCACTCTACTATCCTACTGTTTTCAGGGAAATGGGGGGATGGGATCATTGGGGTATTTCTCATGTTGAACCACACACGTGCTCTGGTTGGAGGAATTTGAAGAATATAGTCATGTTCTAGGGCCCATAAAATTCCTAACCAATTCCATTGCTTGCTCTTTTCTCCCTCAGAGGCCAGTACGATTTTGGTTTGCCACAGGTGGAGCTGGCTTCTGTATCAATCGAAAATTGGCCAGGAAAATGGTGCCATGGGCCAGGTGAGCAGAGACTCCCAAGGGATGACCTGAGAATGTATAGCTAGATGGTATCTTTGGATATTGGGGCTAGGGGGACGTTTCTTCTGTAGTGGGAAGTATTTGATCTCAAATCCACTCCTAACATATTGTGGTTATACGATCCTGGGAAAATTACTTTTTCATATATAAAACAAAGTTATTGGACTAGATGATCTCTAAATTATCTTCTAGCTCTACTTCTATGAGCCTTGTGTTTTTTCTTCTGGGCCTCAGTTTGCTCATTTCAAAATGGAGCAAGACAATAATGTCTTTCAATTTTTTTTGAAATGTGTTTAGCACATGGCCTGGCACAAAGTAAGCACTTGACAAATGCTCATTGCCTTACAGATGATCATAAGACTTTATGCCAATGAATGTTGAGGATTATCAGATTGGATGATATAGGATACTGCAATGGAGAGTTCTGAACTCGGGACAGGAAGTTCCCTACTTCCTAGCTGAGTGATCTTGGACGAGTAACAAGCTTCCTGGGTCTCAGTCTATTGATATTTTGGAGTTTAAATGAGATGAGGGTCATCTAATGGGAGGGAGTAGAGGTGATCATGAAATGCCTCAGGAAGAAGGTGAGCTTTGAAGGATTATTATAAGCCAAGGTCAGCTAAGTCTATTTTGGGTTTTGTCCCAAGTGACTCAACAAGAGAGTTTGTTCTTCTTTTTCCAGTGGCTCCAATTTCCTGAGCACTTCTACTAGTATCCGACTACCAGACGACTGCACCGTGGGTTACATTGTTGAGTCCAAGCTGGGGCGCCGCCTACTCCCCAGCCCTCTGTTCCACTCCCATCTGGAGAACCTTCAGGTTCTTAGGGTTGCCCAGCTCCCGAATCAGGTGAGTTGGGAGAGGCGGGAGGAATGAGAAATTAATTCACAGGTGGAAGAATTACAGATGGATCAAGGACTATCCCTATGGTGGGGGTATCAACTCTTTCTCTTCCTGTATCCCATTGGGATGCCTCTTCTACTAATTCACTGTATAACTTTGAGCAAGTCACGTCTCTCTCAGACTTATTTTCCCAATTCTATAAAAAGAGAGTTTGGGAATAGAAGGGCTCTTCCTCTCAGCTTTAAAATTCTATGTTTTGAGGTCTTAGAATCTTAGAAGTACAGCTGAAAGGGATCCCAGAGGCCAAATAGTTCAACCCTTCTTTTACAAAGTGGGAGACTGAGGTGCTAAGTTACAAAGGTAGTAACTATAAAAATTGAAACTTGACCCCATGTCCTCTTTCTTTTTTTTTTTTTTCTTCCTGCGGCTGGGGTTAAGTGACTTACCCAGGATCACACAGCTAGGAAGTGTTAAGTATCTGAGACCAGATTTGAATTCAAGTCCTCCTGAAACCATGTCCTCTTTCTAATGAATCAATCTTTCCCAGCTCTGATATTCCATATTCTAAGATAGTCTCTCTTTTATGTGGGTATTTCATGGCCTGCATCTCTCCATAATCCCCCAAAGAGGAGAAATATTCAGAAAATCTGTTCCTTATTCTTTTAATACTCCAGAATATAAACATATCAGGGGTAGAGATGGTTTCATTCTTTGTGCATCCACAGCTCCTGGGTACACAGGAGGCAATTAATAAATGTTCATGGATTTCTTTGTTGATGTGTACATGTTATCTCCCTAAGAGAATATAAGCTCTTTTTAGGCAGCAATTGTCTCATTTTTGTCTTTTTATTCGAGCTCATAATATGTGACTGTTGGTGTATCGATTGAAGCTACCCATCACTGGCTTTTCATTTTCACCAGCTCGCTCCAAGCCCATTATACATTTCTTCCATGAAGTCTTAAGACTTATCATGAACATTATGATATGGCCCTATTCCCACTATACATCAACTTGGTATTCTTTGTGTCACTTTTCTTTGTGATTTTCCAAATATTATGTTCGAGTCTCAGGATCCCATGTTGTATGATAAATCTTAGTTGTCCCATTCTTGAATCTCATCATGGGATGAGTAAGTGAAAAAGCATCTACTAAGCACTTATTTGGTGTCGGGCACTCTGCTAAATGCTTGGGATCAAGCAGAAAGACAAGACCGTGGCTACTTTACAAGAGCTTACGCTCTTATAGAGGAAGGAGAACATTGATAGTAGATTCTTGCTGCAGGTCAGAGGAGAGACTTCAGAATTCTTAGGGTGCATTCACAAAGTAGAGAGAAATGGATCTTCTTTAGTGTCATTTCTGTGAAATAAAATCCTATCGGTTTCCAGTATTGAATCATTTGACAGCCCTGGGTCTTCAATAGCTATTGATCAAAGATTTAGAACTGGAAGATTTATCTCCTTAGTCATCCAGTCCAACTTTGTTGAGGAGGAAAGTGAAGCCTGAAGAGATTAAGTGACTTGTACATGGTTGTACATACTATCATTAAGAGGGCAATATCCTTCGAGTCCAAGACCACTGTTCTTTCCACTTATCTCTGATCCTATTCCCATGTCCTTTCCCTCCCTCAAACCCTTCTCTTGGTTTCTTTCCACTTAGGTCACTCTCAGTTATGGAATCTTTGAGAAGAAACTCAATGCCATTGATCTGGAGGGTCCCTTCTCTGCACAAGAAGACCCTTCCAGGTGTGTTCTTCTCTGATGGATCCAGAGGGGATGAGATTGTGTTGGGGGGAAGTGAGAAGGGTAGATAGATGTGGTTAGAGAGGAGAGAATAATGTATGGGCAGGTTTGGGACTGTTACTTTCAGTGGATTCAAGAAAGACCAAAGTGCTAAAGGATAAGGAATTATATTTTAAGAGGGGATAAATGATCAGAAAAAGAGATTTAATCTATAGAATTTCCCCAACTTGAGCGATAGAGTTTGCAATGGAGATAACCTAGAGTAGGAACCAGGACTAGGAGAATTGACATTTCGAAACCAAAGAGTTGCAAGGGACCTTCAGGATTATCCTGGGCAGCTCTTAGAGTAGTAAGGTCCTCCCTAACATGCTCTACATACAAATGATCAACTTATTTCCACTCAAACATATCTCCAGTGACAGAGAACTCAATCCCTATCAAGGTAGCCCATTTGATTATTGGACATCTCTGATTAGATTTGTTATATTGAAACTTGAATTTTCCTCCCTCTACCTTATACATAATGGTCCTGATTCTTCCCCTTGGGGTAATAGAGAACCTTATAGAATGTGATGTGGAGGAAATTTACATGGGGTGTCTATAAAATTATATTTCCATTTATTCCCAGGATAGATTCGAGCATCATTCCTGCCTCCTTCCTCCCCTTATTTTCAATAGAAGATGACAATCCCCAAGCCTGACACCCCTGACCTATAGCACCCCTGCCAAACCTGCCCTCCAGGCAATGTGGTTCTCCTAGTGTAACTCCTCCAAGGAGTGCCTCAGACACTTACCTAGTAGAAGGAGCAGGGAGGACTTGGGTTTCAGGCAATTGGACAGTAACTAAGGAGGAAGTTGAAGATTAGGAGAGAGTCTCATTTTTTTCTTTTGTTGGTTATTCTTGTCAGGTTCCGATCTCTTCACTGTCTCCTCTATCCTGACACCTCCTGGTGCCCATAGCAGGCTATCCAGTGACTCCTGACATCTCCTTATTGGGACAAAGGCCAAGAGAGGCTTTTGGTTACTGGGTCACATATAGAAGATCCAAGGGTCACTTCCAGCCCAAAGTATCCTTCTGCAGCGAGCTCCCCAGGGTCCTCTGGTCCTTAGGAAAGAGCAAGGATATTCCCAATGGTGGAGCATCTTGGTTTCCTGATTTCCTTCAGGATGAGGTCTTCGTTTGGACAATGGATATCATCTAAGGCATCTACTGATTTTCTCCATTCATGGGATGCCATCTCTTGCAGATGACCTACTGAAGTGTGGCTAAGGAAGCTGGGAAGATTGAGTTGGAAGATGGAAAAGGTTGAGCTCCATGAAAACCTATGTCAGATAATTTAAACAGGGGATCAGAATTAGGAACAATTTTTTTTGGGGGGAAAAAGGTCCAGGAAGTTTCTCTACCTTCATGGAGTGGGAGGTCTTTGTCTGTCTACAAAGGGCAAAGCAAAACTCCCAGTTGAATCTTGGAGCAGAGTTGTCCTTCTTTATCACTTTTTTTTCCCTGAGGCTAGGGTTAAGTGACTTGCCCAGGGTCACACAGCTAGGAAGTGTTAAGTATCTGAGATCTGATTGGAACTCGGGTCCTCCTGAATTCAGGCCTGGTGCTCTATCCACTGTGCCACCTAGCTGCCCCGAGTTGTCCTTCTTTAAACCTCAGTTTTCTTATCTGAAAAATGAGAGGATCAGATTGGATGGTTGTCTCTCAGTTCTGTCATTCCATATTCTAAGGGCCCTTAGCTCTGGCTATATTTTCAGGTCACTCCCACTTTTTCCCATTACTGATATTTCATGTTTCCTCTTAGTTTTTGACATTCTGTAACTCCCTCTTTATTAACCCAGAGTTTTGTTGGAGCTTTGTCCTCCTGATGCTGCCTGTCATTACCTGTGACCTCGGCAGGTCTCTCAGTAGAATAAAGTGATATCAGTCAAAAATTGGGTTCTTTTCCCGAAGCTTATGAATATATGCTAGGACCCATCTTAGGACACTTGTATGGATCCCCTCTAAGACTCTAGGTGACAGAGAAGTTGCTAATTTGCATCAATAAAGGGAATTTCTTCCTTTGGGAGTTCCTTACACCAAAGAAATCACAAGTCCCCCTCCCCCCAAAAGCACCTTGCTACAGGGCCAAAGAATAGGAGAGTCCATTGAGTAGCTAAGTCTACAGACAAAAGTCCCATCCCTCCTATTTTGGCTCTTCTTCTTGTCCTAGACATCCTTCTCCAGTGATCTAGAGCAGGCAAGAGACCTTGGAAATGATATGGCTTTTGTCTTCTATTTTGCAGAGGAGAAAACTGAGGCTTTAGAAGGAAATTAATTTGCTCAGGTCACACGGGTAAATTATGTCAGCTCAGCTCAGAAGTCAGATTTTCTGATTCCAAATCCAAAGCCCTTTTCACCACTGGACTTCAAACCCCCTCCTAGCTATGATGTGCTGATGGCCAAAAAATATGTGGGTTGGTGGTAAGGGAGGAAAGGAGTATCAAGAGGCAGGGACTCTTTGCTTTACCCTTTGGTCCAAAAAATGGAAATGGATTTGAATTGGGATGTGAAAGAAACAGGTTACTGTATGCTTAAAGGTGAGCTAAGTAATCAGAAATATGGGATGATAGTAAGGAAGGTCCCTGAGGATAATGATCCTGGGCCTGGCACATAGTAGATATTTGGTAAATTGATTGATTGATGGCTGTCTGGGAAGATGCTGGTTGGATCGGGGAGAGATTAAAACATTTTTACTTTATTGATGGTGTGTTTTCTCTTACCTTGCTGACATTTCCCAATGCACCTTTTCCTCCCTCACCATGAAATTCTGTAGCATCATCTCCGATCCAAAAAAAAAAAAAAAAAAGAACAGCTGAGAAACAAATCAATTCAATGTCCTTGTTTGATGACATATGTTTCATTTTTCACTTTTAGTTCCCGACTTCTGAGGCAAAACAAACCAATTCCTTGATGGTACGTCATTGCTAGGCTGCAGTCTACTCTCACATTTTTCTTTCTTTCTGTTAACGAACATTTATTTTCTCTCCTTTCCTCTTGTAATTTGAAAGAAAAAAAAAAGGAAAAATAAAATCATTGTGACAAATCTGTCCAGATAAGTAAACAAATTCCAACATTATTCATGTCTAAAGATGTGTGTCTCATTGTGCATCTTGAGCTTATCACTTCTCCGGCAGCAGGTGGACAGCTGGATTCATTGAGAGTCCTTTGCAATGGTGGTGGTGGGGTCATTGTGTTGATCAGAGCTCCTAAGTCTTTCACAATTGTTCATCTTTGCAGTATTATTGTATAAATTGCTTTCCTGGTTCTGATCACTTCATTCCACATCAGTTCCTATAAATCTTCTTTGAAGACATCTCTTACAGCATAATAGAATTTCATAATATCCATCTACTACAGCTTGTTCAAACATTCTGCAATGGATGTTTCTACCTTCTCCCATCTTCCAGTCCCGAGATTGGGCCAAACCATTACATGGGCAGTGTCTTACTACATATGTATCATTCCTTACCCATAGTCGATACCTTCTCTCTAAAAGAGGGAAATAAATTTCAGTGTGAGAAGGGAGATTGGGGAGAGGCGGAGGAGAAGAGAAATAGATTTTACTGTCAGGGTGAGTAGTATTTCCAATGATGTAAACACCCATGTTAGGAAGAGAGAAGGACTCATCTCCTCCCTCCTGAGTTCCCCCCAACTGACTGTAAGCAATAAGAGGGACCTACCCTCTTACCACTGATTTTCTTTTCATACAATTCAATCAATGCAATCAACATTTATTTAAAGATCTATAACATCCAGGCTGGAAGAGATCTTGGTAGTTAGATGGTGCAGTAAATAGAGTTTGAGACTGAAATCCTGAAGACTTGAATTCACAGCTAACTTAGTGTGACTCTGGGTAGGTAATATAACTTCTCTGTACCTCAGTTTCCTCATCTGTAAAATGAGGATAGTAATATTATCTACTTCCCCAAGATTGTTGTGAGAATCAAATGATATGAGACTTCTAAAGGTACTTTGAAAACTTTAAAGTGATTTATAAATACTAGTTATCACCATCATCATCATCTTCTTCTAGAAATGACTTTGTTACAGTCTTACTGAGCCTGAGACTGGGATATATGGGGATGTAAGCAAGGTATAGTGAATAAGAGTCAGATTTTTAATACCTTTGTGTAAAAGCACAATATCAATGATTCCTTATCATTTATCATGTGTGATCTTGAGCTGGATGATCGCTTTTAGGTAGGTCATTGGAACAGAAAAGAGGTCCCTTCCAGCTCTGAGATTCTGTGTGACCTTAATCAAGTCATTTATCCTGTGCATCAATGAAATGAAAGCGTTTGACTAGATGCTCTCTAAGATACCTTTTGACTGTAGCAGATAATACCATTCAAATATTGAATCCTCAGTTATCTCTGATGTTCAGAGGGGAGAATATAAGATGGTAAGGTGCTGGAAGAAGTCCATTGAATGGATGCTTAGTAGGGAGGCAGGAATAGGGCTCATCATAAAGATTGAGCCAAGTTGTGACTCTCTCTTATGAGTCTGTTGTGAAGGTGGATGGAAAGTATTTAGGATGAGAAGAAAAGGCATTTTGTAAACTTTGTAATTTTTTGCCCCATTATATGCTTCTCAGATATACTAATAAAATTATAGAGCATTCCAGTTTAGGTAGGAGTTAACTTAAGAGTAGGGGTCAACATCTGAGGCCACTCCCAGCTTGGAGATTCTAGGAAATTCTGTAAAAATTATTCAGGCTGCCATTTATTAGATTGGAAGCTTCATGTGGAGAGAAACTTTTAATTTCTCTCATTGTTAAGCACAGTGCTTTACCATAGTAGATGGTGGGGACAGGGGTAAAAAAATCTTGGACAGATTAAAAAAATTAGTAAACTGAGACAAATGAGATAAAATTAAACACAGATAAATGCCAGGTTTATAATTGGATTAAAAATAATGTATTCAATAAAAAATAGAGGGAGTATGTAAATAGACAACATGAAAAAGATCTAAAGGTCTTAGTGGATTTCAAGCTCAATGAGAGGCTACAATGATGCAGTAACAAAGAAATCTATTGAAATCTAAAGCTGGATTAGAAGAAGTTTAGTGAACTGGACTGGGGTGATGGAAATATGGCCATATTCTGTCCCAGGTAGAGCACGTCCGGAAATTTCTATTCCACTCTGATTATCCCCTTTAAGAAAGATTCTTTTGAGCTAAAATGAATCCAGAGAGGGCATCCTGTCTGGTGAAGAGACTAGAAGTTATGTCATAATGGATGGGTATCAGAAACCAAGCCTGGAGAAGAGAAGACTTAGATGGGAGTGGGGAATATTGAAGCATTTAAAGTATGGCCATGTACAAGGGGGATTCAATTTGTTCTGTTTGGTGCCAGAGGGAAAAAGTAGGAACCAACGGTGACAATCACTAAAAGAGAGATTTAGGTTTGATGTGAGAAAATGAGAGTTATCTGAAAAGGGAATAAGTTACCCCAGGAGGTTGTAGGTTCCCCCACTGAAAGTCTTCTGGAGGAGACTAGAAAATCCCTTGTTGGAGCTGCTGTGCAGGAGATCCCGATTCAGGCATGGCTTGAATGAGATAATCTTTTAGCCTCCTTCCAGCTCCTGAGTCTTCCAACCTCAAAAACACTATGAATGCTGAGATTTTAGGATTCTGTAGATGCCACTCTCTTGTCTGTTTTTAGAAACATAGGCAGATTTGGTAGCTTCTGATGGTGGGTTGCTGAGTATTCAGGGGGATGGAAAAATTGAGAGTCCTGCCATCTGGCTCCATTGTCCAGAAATTGTAGAGGGGGAAAGGGAGACAGAGAAGACAAAGCAAGGGGATGGAAAAGGGAGGAGGAAAAAGAGAAAGAAGAAGAGGAGGAGGAGGCAATAGAGAAAGGCTTGGGGAGAGAGTGGGTTTCTATTATTCACTTTATCTATCTATCTATCTATCTATCTATCTATCTATCTATCTATCTATCTATCTATCTATCTACTTTACAAATCAGAGGCCTGGCTTTACTATTAATTTGACAAGTGTCCTTGGGAAATCAAGATCCCTCCTCTGCTCCTTAATTTCTTTGTCTGTAAATTGAATCAGGTGGACTTGATGATTTGTGAGTTCCCTCTAAGCTTTGACATTTTGTGATAATAAAGGAAAGGATTATTTCCCCAAGAGTACCCAGGAATCATTAAGGGTGCAGAACTACTATTTGCCTTGAAATATTTACATAGCCATCCTCCCTCATATTCATCTGAGTCCCTTTCCCCTCCCCTTTCCCAATAAATCCCCAGGCTCAAGAAGTTATTTAGTAAACACACTTTGCCTGTCTCCTTCCTCAACAAAAAGATAGATTGCCTCTTCACCCAAATGTGGAATGGAAGGGGGAAGGGCAAAGAAGAAAAAAAAATACATTAGTCTACTTTTAGGCCACCTGCTTTATCTCTCTCATTAATTTCTTCAGCACTCATGAGATTATCAGGTGTTGGAAGTCATTTTCTTGCTTCTTCTTCTTCTTTTCTTCTTCCTCTTCTTCTTCTTCCTCTTCTTCTTCTTCTTCCTCTTCTTCTTCTTCTTCTTCTTCTTCTTCTTCTTCTTCTTCTTCTTCTTCTTCTTCTTCTTCTTCTTCTTTTCTTCTTCTTTTTTTTTTTTTTTTTTTTTTGCTGAGGCAATTGGGGTTAAGTGACTTGGGCAGGATCACACAGCTAGAAAGTATTAAGTATCTGATTTAATTTGAACTGAGGTCCTCTGACTTCTGAGCTGCTGTTCTATCCATTGTGCCACCTAGCTGCCCCTACCCCTACCCCCTTCTTTTCTCCATAGTTGGAAGCATAGATTTCTCCATGGGATAGTGGAAAGCATCCTGGTTCTCTAATGAGAATATTTAAGTATGATCTCTTTGGTAAATAACATCACCTTTCTGAGGAGCCTCACTTTCCATCTCTACCAAATGGGGATAATAAGATGACTCCTCATACTAGGAAAAATTGAACGATAGAGGGTATGGCTCAGAGACTCAGCACTTGAGGGCAGAAGGTGAATGAATATTCAGCACCATGGACAAAGACATTTCTTCATCTGCATAGGTAAGTTGGGGGTCTTGTATTCTCTAGTTAAGAAGTGATACTACTGAAGTCCAAAGTTCCTTTTCTCCGGTTAGAGGGCAGGAAATCCTAGCATGTGACAGTTGGCAGGAGGACCTGGGATATTTGAAAGCAAGCCTTTAAGGATTCAAGAGAGCTGTCTACAAGTAAATGAAGGGCTGTCATGTGTAAGTGAAATTGCACTTGTTTTGTCGGCTCCCACAGGGCAGACTTAAGAGTTCTAATTTCAGAGAGGCAGATTTTGGCTTAACAGAATCAAAACCTTCCTTGATAATGAGAGCCATCTCAAAATATAATGATTGAAGGTAACGTTGCCCATTGCCTGAGCTCTTCAGATTGGATGACCTCTTGTTGGGGATGTGGGAAGGAGACACCTGTTCAGGTCTGGCTTGGGCTAAATGGCCTCTGAGGTCCTTCTGGTGGAATACTCTGTGATTATGTGCCTCGTGCTTTTTATGTCATGGCTACAATGCCTTTGGGGTCTGCATTTAGAAGGATGAGCTTAGCCTGGAGGAGCATGTAATTGATTCTACATAGAGGGAGCTGTATGATTAATATTCTCTATAACTTTTTAAAAAATGAGTTTAACCAGTCATGAGCCATGAATTTTGAAATCTTGAATACAGGTTAATGATTCAAGTCCATCAAGATTTATTGGCTTTAATAATTAATCTGTATTGGATATCTGAAATTGGGTCTGGACCCCCAAATCTAGGAATAACGAACACTGGATTTAAAGTCAGGATACCAAGATCTGAATCCTTTGTAGCCTTTATAATTCAATTTATTCAATTTATAATCTTTGTGACCTTGAGTAAATGATCTCTGTGGGTCTTAGTTTACTTATCTATAAAATGGGAATGATAAAGGTTTTGAAGGATAGCTAAAGTGCTACATAAATATAAATTGTTACTATTATATGATCTATCTTTGATCTCTAAAGTCATTCTTCACTCTAAATCCTATTGCTCTATCTTCTTATTCAGTATTTAAGAAAATTAAGAGAATACAACAAGATGGAAATCCAATTTATTTACTGTGTCTGACAGGATATTATTTGTATGGTACCTTCTCCATCTCTTCCCACTGTGAGTATTAGTACTAGGATAGAAACATGGCATACACACATTCTCTCTAACCTGCAGCTAACCTGCTTCAGCACAAAACAAAGAAGAGGCTGGGGTAGTGTACATAATTTAATTAATTCATAGCCCCAATAGGTATAAACTACAGCTCCGTGTGTGTGTGTGTGTGTGTGTGTGTGTGTGTGTGTGTGTGTGTGAGAGAGAGAGAGAGAGAGAGAGAGAGAGAGAGAGAGAGAGAGAGAGAGAGAGAGAGAGAGAGAGAGAGAGAGAGAGAGAAGGAGAAGGAGAAGGAGAAGGAGAAGGAGAAGGAGAAGGAGAAGGAGAGAGAAGAGAGAAAAGAAAAAAGAGAAAGAAAGGGAAAACATATCTAGATGTTTTACAGTGTGAAAAAGCCAGAGCCAAGAACTACTTTTGACCTTGGCTACCTCAGGGCTGTGATTGGAGGAATTTGAGCATAAAGAAGCCTGATAAATACTGGAGAGTCTCAGGACGGAGTTTGTTTTCTCAGCTGGAAAATTGGGATCATAATCCCTGTTCTCTCAGGGCTGCTATGAGGATGAAATGAGAGAATGAAAGTGAGTGTTGTGTTTTGTAAACTGTCTAGCTCTGGAGGCAGGTAAAGACTTAGAGTCAACTTCAGAGTTAGAAGGAACTTTAGTCCAGCTGCCTTATTTTATAGAAGAGGACACAGGTTCAGAAAAGAAGGACTTACCCAAAGTAACACAATGTATTCATGTATTATTAGTTAGGACTTACAAGTCTTTTGTAGGGTTCAAAGAATGAATTTCAAATGGTGAAATTTGGGGCCAACATGACAAGACAATGAGGGAAGCTATGTTTGGAGAGAGGAGGGGGGCTTTCCTGGCACCTAGTAAGTCAGGGCCCTTGGGCAGCTGCACATAGTGCTTATTACTAAGGCCAGCAGGCCCTGTGCCCGGGGACAAGCTGGCCCTACTGAAGGCCTGTAAGCTTCAGCTGCTGTCCATCCCTGGCTCTGATTTAGGCTATGTTTGGCATATTAGGTTGCTGTGATTGGAACTGGCCACTGCTCCCCTGTGCTCCATCCTCCCCTGGTTACCTCTTGGATTCTGTTCCCTGCCCGCCTCTTGTTTTCCATCCTGTTCTTTCTTTCTCCAACAGAAAGAGACAGCTCTGAGTTTGGAGTCAGAAGAGCCAGATATGGATTCTGGCTTTGCATTTTAGATGACCCCAGGCATGCCATGTCAGTAAGGTTAATTTTCTAAGCCTCAGTTTTCTTACCTGTAACATGGGGGTAATAAAACTTGCCAGAGCTCCTTCCCAGGATTGCCAGAAGGGATTCCTAATATCCCAGGGGATCTGCGATCTCTTTCGGCCACATATACTGCAGCCTAGCCTTCCCTTCTCCCCCCATCCTGTGCCACTCTGCTTTGGGGAGTGAGTGACAAACTAAAGAACCGCAGGAAGTCGAGATATTATTGTTATTATCCTGCAGGGCTGGACTCACCCATAAGCAGATTGAGTGGTTGCCTTCAGAATGTAATTTGAAATGTGCTAGAAAGCACTTCCTAACTACAAAAATGCTTCCTATTGATGCCCGGAGACACAACAGTGTGTAGAATCATGTCCTATCAGGGTCAATTTAGAGCTCAGAGAGACCTTGAAGGCATTGTTCCTGGGCACAGGGCCTGCTGTAATAGGAAGATTGCGCCTCTGCCTAGGGGTCCTGATTTACTAGATGCCAAGAAAGTTCCCTCCCCTCTGCAACAACATCTTCCCTCATTATGTGTCATGTTGGCCCCAAATTTCACCATTAGAGATTCAGTCCTTTAGCCTCCCAAAAGATCTTTAAGTCCTAATCTATATCTAACACCTTTTTTATTAAAGATATTAATATCTTTATTTAATATCAGAGATATTAAATAGCTTGGTCAATGTCATAAAATGAATAGATGGCTGAAATGGGATTTAAACTTGGGTTTTCCTGACTCTAGGAACCTAACCACTGCACCGTACCATGAAGCGAGTGTATTGGGTTTGAAGGCAAAGGACCTGGGTCCAAATCTCCAGTTCTTTCAATTGATGCTGCATTGGGCAAGCCACTTAACCCCATTCAGCTTCAGTTTCCTCTTCTATAAAAAGAGAAAGTTGAAATATATATCTAGAATATACATAATATATAAATATCACACACTATCATATATTATACATAATATATAAATATCCCATAATATACACCATGTATAATGTAGATGATTCCATACATTATACATAATATAGAATATATCACAAGGAAGTTAGGTGGTGAAATGGATAGAAGCCATGTCCAGAGTCAGGAAGATTCTTTTCCCTGAGTTCAAATTTGGCCTCAAATACCTATTATATATGTGACCCTGGGCGCCTCACTTAAAACAGTTTGTCTCAGTTTCTTCATCTGTAAAAAGAATGGAGAAGGAAATGGCAAATTTACTCCAGTGTCTTTGCCAAGGAAATCCCAGTTGGGGGTCACAAAGAAACAATTGAACAAAACCCAATAAAATAATGCATCATACATTATATATAACATAGAACATACCACACATAATATACAACACATTATACATAATGTAGAACATATCACAACAATATATCATACATTGTACATAATGTAAGAGAAAGATTTGAAGTGGAGAAATTCAACCTTATTTCCCTGTCCCTCTCCTTGTTTTTTTTTTTTTTTAATCTGTCCACCATGCCTTTCCCTATCCTGTATTTTTTCTAGATAGAAAATTACAAACAAATAATGATTTATATAATAATAAATAATAAAATTGACCTCAAAATAAAAGTGATCTTGGTTGGAAATGCTGCCCATCATGCTATAACATGGAGCTAATAGAAAATTATAAATAAAGAATGATTTATATAATAATAAATAACAAGACCTCAGAATAAAAGTGATCTTAGTTGGAAATGCTGCATATCATGCTATAATATGGAGCTAAGAGTTAAGGGACAGCTAGGTGGTGAAGCCCTGAAGTCAGGAGGACTTGAGTTCAAATCTGATCTCAAACACTTAACACTTCCTAGCCATGTGACGCTGGGCAAGTCACTTAATCCCATCACAATTGCCGAGAGAGAGAGAGAGAGAGAGAGAGAGAGAGAGAGAGAGAGAGAGAGAGAGAGAGAGAGAGAGAGAGAGAGAGAGAGAGAGAGAGAGAGAGAGAAGAAAATGAATTTTTTTTTTTGCAATTCAGTTTGGTGTCAGTCAAAGACCCAGTCAATGACTTGCTCAAGGTCACACATCAGTAAATGTCAAGAGTCAAAAGCCAGCTATAAACTTGGGTTTTCCTGACTCCATGGTTGGTACTCTATTCCTTGTGCCATTTGACTGAGTCCCTTTTAAATCTTGTATCTATGCCTCTCTATGAAACAAAAGCCCTTAATGGATGTTAGAACCAGATGGCAACAGATAGGCAACCAAGATGGATGAGTTGGTCCCAGAATTTGAGGGAGAGTGGGTTGAATTGTGTTTGAAGAATTACGCAGTGTTTGTTTTTAACCCTCTCAAGCAGCTGACACTAATTCCCATCCATTTAATGTCCATGTACTTCTGCTGATGGCCTGGGGTTTAAACTTTGGAATCTCATAATCTCTGAAGAAGCAAAACCCTGTTCAATCCTCGGAAAAGCAATTGATAGAAAGACCGGGGTGGCCATGGTGCTAAGTTAATATAGTTTCAGTTTCTAACCATAACTTCTTTGTAAGAAAGAGTTTAAGAGGTAGAATTTGAGGTCACAGTAGGAAGTGGACTAGTCTTGTCAAGAGAGCAAAGGATTTGCTGACGGAAAACAGAGCCCATGCAAGGACTGAGACTTTGTGTGAGGAACCCTTTGGGTGATCAGTGTGTAAAGGCTGCCTTCTCAGATTCATGTTTTTATATGAATAAAAGAAAACATGAGATTATAAAAAAATAACCCTAAAATAAAGATGGACTTTTCCCCATTTCCCCCATATTTTCATGGATTTTTTTCTTGATTCTATTTGAAATACTTGGCTCTATCTGTTCTATCTGCATTTTTTTTCCTGAAACAATTGAAGTTAAGTGGCTTGCCCAGTTTCACACAGCTAGAAAGTATTAAGTGTCTGAATCCGGATTTGAACTCAGATCTTCCTATTCAGGGTCAGTGTTCTATCCACTGCACCATGTAGTTGCCCCCTGCAAATTTTTTTTTCTTTTCTTTCTTTTTTTTTTTGGGGGGAGGCTGGGGTTAAGTGACTTGCCCAGGGTCACACAGCTAGGAAGTGTTAAGTGTCTGAGACCAGATTTGAACTAGGATCCTCCTGAATTCAAGGCTGGTGCTCTATGCACTGCACCACCTAGCTGCCCCCTTGCAAATATTTTTAAGGTCTAGAATATGGTGGATATTCTTAGGTGGACCCCAGAAGGGAAATCAGGGACCAAAGAGTGCAAGATTCCAGAACCTTAGAGTTAGGCTTAAAAAAATAGAGTTGTCCATATTAGAATGGGTTCCCTTAGGAAAAAAACAAGTTCCCCTTCTCAGGCACAAGCTGGGTGTCTGCTTTTCAGGGACGTCTCAGCAGCAATTGCCATTCTTGCAACAGATGACCTCGGAAGTCCTTTTCAGTTTCGAGATTCAGTGATGCTATAATCAGACAATCATCGAGGCTGTAATCACAGAGACATCAAGCTAAAGGAGCAGTATGATTTGCCCCTGGGTCACTAGATCACAGGATTTAGAGTGAAAAATGGCTCAGAGATCACCCAGTCCAACTTCCTGATTTGTGTGTGAGCACTGGAGCTAGGACTTTAGGACTCCTGGTTTTTTAGAGTCAATGGTCCAACTGCAGGGCATGGAGGCTCATTCCCTGAGGCCAGGTCTTTCTCCTTCTATATATTGTGCACACCAGGTGATCATGGGGCAGTCCTGTAAAAGGAAGGGGAGGCAGAGAAAAGTTACTCTGGGAGGTGGTAAGGTTCAAATGAACTTCCTGGTGTATCCCTTTTGTGGAGGGATTTGGAATGGAGTAAGAGGGAGGAGAAAATATGGTGGGGAGAGAGAAAAAAAGAAGGGGGAAGGAAAGAGGAAGAGGGAGGACACTTAGCTGAAGTTGTGATGGGTTCTGAGAGGAAAGAGCAGAAAGCTGCTTGGGTATGTGGGGAATAATTGTACATGAATAGTACCAGCAGAGGGCGATCTTGTTTTACAACTCATTTGATAGACTCGGGACTGCCAGAGCAGGGAGGGAAGTTAGAACAGGGAATGTCAGAGCTGGGATGGTTTTTAGAACTGGGAATGTCAGAATTGAGAGAGACCTTAATGGTCAACTAAACCAATGCCTTCGTTTTTACAAAATAGAAATATGAGGTCCAGAGAAGGGAAGTCACTTGCTTAAGGTCACACAGCAATTTAGTGGCACACCAGAAATTGAACTCAGGGCTGAGCATTAGGAGTTGGCCAGAGAAAATGGAGCAGTTTATTTATTTCCTGGGATAGTGATGTTGATGAATTAGGCCTGCCCTGCTCAGATTATATTTATAGGAGGGCTAGTCTACACAGTCATTTACTGTGTCTATCTCCGCCATCTACTAGTCACCTGTTGTAAAGTGGAATGAGCAATCCCAGGAGGTAGTGAGCTCCCCATCATCAGAAGGAAGTCTTCAAGGAGAAGACTGGATAAATACTTATTGGAAATGTTTTTAATTAGGTCTCCTGAACACATTTGGGGTTTCTGAATTTCTGAGTTTCCTTTTTATGTATCATTGGACTGATGGGATAAATGGCTCCAGCAAAAGACCATGTCCCTGGTAGGAACTCAGTATCTGAATAGGCCCAGTGAGGGATAAACTGCCTAGAATTCACTTCAAGATTTAGCTTCAGGACCACCTGCATTTCAATATTTTTCCTTATTCTCCCAGATGTCAGCATCCCCTCCCATTTAAATAAATAACATTGTCCATTAGGAAGCTTGAAGGACCTTTAATCTGAACTGCCCATTTTTACAGATTAAAAAAACTGAGGTCTGTGGAGTTATCTTGTACAGACAGAACTATTTTTTTTTTGTTTGTTTGTTTTTGGAGGCTGGGGTTAAGTGACTTGCCCAGGGTCACACAGCTAGGAAGTGTTAAGTGTCTGAGACCAAATTTGAACTCAGGTCCTCCTGAATTCAAGGCTGGTGCTCTATCCACTGCGCCACCTAGCTGCCCCTAGACAGAACTATTCTGTACTGTTGCCTTTGACAATCTGGAGTTTAAGCCATAGACACAATCTTATATAAACAGGCTTGCCATGATTGATACACATAATTAGCATAGTCAATATACTTTGCTTAGGGTCTTTTCTCATAAAAAATTCCACCTTCCCCCTTGTTAATTGTGAGTTCATTAAGAACTGTGCCTGCCTTATGGCATTATAATAAAACTTTGCCCATTGACATGGAAATGGTTTGAGCCTATGAATTTACGCCAGAGAACTCTCTACCTTCCTGAATTTTTTGTGAGTTGTTGGAGCTCATCATGGACCACTCCAGAGAGCTCTATATTTCCTCTCTATTTCCCCACCAACATCCCCAAAGCCTCTGTGGAGATCAGGCGGTGAAGCTCCCTTTGCTCACGCTCCATGAAGATGAGGGCCATCTTTATAGTCCCTTCGGTCCCATTTCCCATTTCTTAGGGACAATAATCCTCAAAGATGAATGGTATTATTATCATGAAAACTTCTAGAACCGTCCAAAGGCCTGGCTTCATAGCAATTCTATTTGGGAGGGGAAGCAAGGATAACTGAATCCCATTTCTTTGGTGTCTGGACTTGAGAGTTCATCAGGCTAGGGAATTTCCTGTATAGAGTTTCCCTCCACCAAGATCAATCCCCAACTACTCTGCGCTTTAAAGTCTTAGAGAGTTTCTGGAAGATGTTGAGAGGTTCTGTGATTTGCCAAGGGTCACCTGATCAACATGTATCAGGAGCTGGACCACAATTGTATTGACATGCAGTTATGAAAATACATGAATAAAAGTTCCCAGACTCCAAATTAAGAAGCTCAGTTTTCCTGATTAAGAGATCAGCCCTTCATCCAGTATACTAAATTGTTTCTCATGATCCCATTTTATAGAGATACAAACAGAGGCACAGAAGGTTTTAAGGATAGCTACATAGCAGTAGAATCAGGACTTGGGCTCACATCCACTAATTTTGAAACTCAAGTGCTTATGGGAGGAGTATTGATGATAGTGATTTTAACATGATCTTCTTTTCCCTCTTCTGGGTCCTTCTTGGGAGTTGGGGCTAATTTATAATCTGAAAAAGTCCCTGCATAATTGTGCCTTGATTAAGCTAGCATAATTAGGGGCTCTGGATTCCTCTCCCCTTTTCCCTCCGATTATTTCTGCCTAATTGCTTTAATCTGTATTTCCAGTACCCGGTAGGAAATCAGAGGCGGCTGTCCCAGGGGAGGCCTGGGGCTGGTGAAAGCTCATTAAGGGAGACAGGAGCTGGCTGGGTGTCCTCCCCAACTCCAAAGCCTCTGTGTAGTGGAAAACCAGGGCAGGGGGGAAGGAAGAAGGAGAGAGGAACCAGAGCCAGAAGTCAGAAATGTTCTGTTTCCTAAAGTTCTGATTCATTAGTAAAGGATCCCAGAAAGGGCCAGGGAAATGACAGAGTGTTTGCTCCCTTCAGGAGGGCTCTGGAGATCAAAAAAGTAGAGAGGGAAGAGCTCTGGCTCATCTCTTCTTAAGGACATTACACTGTGTCCAGAAAATGAAGACAGTCACCTCCCCACTCTGGACCTTAGTTTACTTATCTGTAAAATGGGCAGTTTGGATTAAATGCCCTTAAAGCTTTCTAATGGATAAAGTTATTATTTTTTTAAGAGGGAGGGGATGCTGACAACTGGGAGAATAAGGAAAAATACTGAAATGCAGGTGGTCCTGAAGCTAAATTTTGAAGAGAAGTACCAGGTGGAGGTGAAAGGAGGGAGAGCATTCTAGGTAGATGGCACAGAAGTGGAAGATGTGACAAGTCAATTACAGGAAGTTTCAAGGATGCCAGTTTGTCTGGACCATGAAGAGTAGTAATATGGGCTCATTCTCTAAGGACCAGTTGAACCCATACTTTATTTATTTATTTATTTATTTTTACAGTCTATTTATTATTTTTAACTTTTTTATTTTATAATTATAATTTTTAATGACAGTATATATGCATGAGTAATTTTTTTTATAACATTATCCCTTGTATTCATTTTTCCAAAATTTCCCCTCTCTCCTTCTACTCCCTCCCCTTGATGACAGGCAATCCCATTTTACATGTGTTACAGTATAACCTAGATATAATATATGTGTGTAAATCCAATTTTCTTGTTGCACATTAAATATTGGATTCCGAAGGTATAAGTAACCTGGGTAGAAAGACAGTAGTGCTAACAATTTACATTCACTTCCCAGTGTTCCTTCTCTGGGTGTAGTTGTTTCTGTCCATCATTGATCAACTGGAAGTGAGTTGGATCTTCTTTATGTTGAAGATATCCACTTCCATCAGAATACATCTTCGTACCACATTGAAGTGTACAGTGATCTTCTGGTTCTGCTCATTTCACTCCGCATCAGTTGATGTAAGTCTCTCCAAGCCTCTCTGTATTCCTCCTATTGGCCATTTCTTACAGAACAAGAATATTCCATAACATTAATATACCATAATTTACCCAACCATTCTCCAATTGATGGACATCCATTCATCTTCCAGTTTCTAGCCACCACAAAAAGGGTTGCCACAAATATTTTGGCATACACAGGTCCCTTTCCCTTCTTTGTGAACCCATACTTTGAATGGCTTTCAATGCCAGCCAGAGGACTCTGAATTTCATCTTAGAAATAAATGATGGGCAGTTTGATGGCACAGTGGATGGAGCACCGGCCTTGGAGTCAGGAGGAACTGAGGTTAAATCTGGGATCAGGCAATTAACACTTAGTAGTTGAGTGACTCTGGGCAAGTCACTTAACCCCAATTACCTCATAAAAAAAGAAAGAAAAAAAAAAGAAATGAGATCCATACACGTTTTTGAGAAAGGGAGTCACTCAGAATCCTTTTAATGACTTGGACTTTTAGGACCTGCAGAACAGGTGAGTCAACAGTTTTTTTGGGTCGCTTGGTAAAGAGGTGAGGGATAGAGGGTTGTGCTAAATGTATCATTTGCTGACAAATAGTGTCAGTCACTGAATCTCTTTCTGCCTCGTTTATAAAATGGGGATAATTATAGCATTTGTTTCCCAGAATTGTTGTGAAGAGTAAATGACATAATATTTGTAAAGGGCTTTGAAAACCTTCAAGCTTTATAGTTATGATTATGATTCTTTTAGGTTCCAAGGTCCTTCTCAGTTCTGACATTCCACATGCTAAGATCCCTCCCTGCTCTGACATTCTCTGCTTTAAGGCCCTTTCCATCACTGTCAGTTAGTGATTGTGACTTCTTGGCCTGAAAAAAAAAATAAGGATAGTGGGATTAAGCTAATAAAGCTCTGACATCCCTTGTTCTAAGCTTCCTCCCAGCTCGAACATTCCATGTTCTAAAGCTCCTTTCAGTCATGATATTCTCTGGCTCTCAACATGTACCTGCTGTCAGATCAATTCCCTCCCACTCACCTGCCTCAATTGAATTGTTCTTTCCTTGAGGTAAAGAGTGTGTGGGTGGCCATTCCTCTGGGCTGCTGAGAACAGCAGGACAGGTAAATGTGGACTCTTGACTTGCTGACTTTCTCTTTGCTTCCTTGAAACTAAAAACCCAGTCAGGGTGCAGCCATGCTTTGTGCTTTTAACAAAGCACTTTTGATTCAGTAAGAGTTTGATTTTCTCTCTTCAGGCCTCAGTTTCCCAATCTGTAAAATAGAGATGAAGTCAGATGTTCTTCCCCACTTTGAACCTTATGGTTTTGGGTAGAATCTGTGTAGAAGCAGCCTGGGCCTTAAGTCAGAGAACCTAAGGTTTCTCCCGATTCTGGGGCAAATCTCTTTAAATCTCTGGGGCTCAGTTTCTTCATCTGTAAAATGAGAGATCCCACGGCTTCTGAGTTTATGACTCAGTATTCAGCCAGTGAAGGCAGAACCTTGTGCTGAACCTTGGAGAGATACAATGTTTCTTCTTTGCGATATAATGTTTCTTCTTTATGATAGAATGTTTCTTCTTTGTGATACAATGATTCTTCTTTGTGATACAATGTTTCTTCTTTGTGATACAATGTTTCAACAAGATACCATGCCTGCCCTCCATACAGCTTATTGTCTAGTAGCTTTTTAATCTCTTACTTTCTCTGATTTCCAAGAGCAGTGGGGCAGGAACAATTATTTCCACTTGATTGACCTATTGATCCATTCCTGGCCACACAGTGTTAGAACTTAGAACATCATGTTAGAGTTTCCCTCAGGGAAATTCCCTATCACTGAAATTTTGTTGGGGTGTTGTAGAGGGAGAAAATTCTTAAAGTTGAGGGGGGCTGCCAGCTCTCAGATTCCAGAAGACTTCGGCCTTCCTGAATCTTCCCGTGGATTTTACTCCTTTCAAGAGATCCCTCCCAGTGGGGTATGGGAAAAGGTCTGGAGAGAAGCTAGTGGGGCTAAATTTCCTCCCTACCTTATCCTTTCCAACATTCCAAACCTTTGGTCTGATTCCCTCCCAAACAAACATCAGTTTCTTTTCTAGCATTGATTTGTTTTTAATCCTGCCTGAAAGATTAAAGCCAAAGAGATTAATAGATTAGGATAGGCAGAGAGGGGGTGAGATCTGCTTTCTCTTTCTCTCTCTGGGAGATGGAGAAGGAGGGAGGGGGCTCTGGGTCCCTCATTCTCCAAGCCCTCTGGCCCCCAGCATCTGTCTTCTGCTGGCAGATTGGGAATCATGATGCAGAGAAAAGGGCTGGCTCTCAGGAGATCTGGATTCCTGTCCTGGCTGGTATTTCCCCTGAGATTTTGGATTGATAACAGCCTCTCTTTGGGCTGCCATTTCTTCTTCCATTACTTAAATGGGTTGGATTTGAGGAATGGCTCTTAACTTGGAGTCAATGAGCTTGGATGAGAGAAATTACATCTTCTTTCCCAGTATAATTTCGTTATATATAATTCAGAATACTTTCCATTATAATCCTATGTGTTTTATTTCATACATTTAAAAATACTAATCTAAGAAAGGGTCCATGGGTCTCATCAGACTGTTAAAATGATCTATGATGCAAGGAAGGTTAAGAAGCTTGAATTGGATCTCTTTCAGCTCTGCTACTCTATAAGGCCCTTCCCTGTTCTGACATTCTTTATTCTAAGACCCTTCTTGCTCTACATTCCATGTTCTAAGCTCCCTCTCTATTCTGACATTCCCTGTTCTAAGACTCCTTCCAACTCTGATTTAAAAGTACCTCCACCCTGTGACATACCAGGAGTGCGTGCATAGGGTCAAACCCATTTCCCTTTGGTCATCCCTCGTTCCCTTCTATCTCCTCCTTTGGAAATCTCTGGGCCTGACTTCTACCTTCTGGTTCCTTGGCACTGTGATCTCAGGGACCTGGATCAGTCCCAGGTCCCAACTCACTGGGTCTTAGAAATGAAGGTCAGAGTCAAGGTAGAGTCAGAATGTCTGAGCTGGGGTAGCTTTAAAGATGACATTACATGTGGGAAATGGGAGGCAGGGGGAGACACAGGTACTTATCTAAGGTCACACATAAAGTCAATGGCCAAGGCAAGATTTGAACTCAAGTCTCTCTGACTCTGCTGCCTCCCTAGTCTTGGACTTTTGACAGTTTTTCCTTACCTTTTAGCCAATTTCTAGTCAATCAATAAGCAATTTTATTTATTTTTTAATGAATGAGCATCTATTTTCTTTTCTCCCAACTCAATTGGAAAAAAGGAAGGAAGGAAACAAGCGTTTATTAACTACTTCCCATGTTCCAGGCACTGTGGTAAATGCTATTTATAAATATTATCTTACTGTATCCTCCCAATGACCCTGAAGGTAGATGCTGCTATTATCCATATTTTATAATTGGAGAAACTAATTTCCCAAGGTTATACAACTAATAAATTTCTGGAGCTACATTTGAACTCAGTGGTCCAGTCCTCTATCCACTTGGCTTCCTAGAAAACAAAACAAAAACAGGACCCTTATAAGAAATTTGCAAAGCAATTCCAGAACAAGCTAGGTCTAAAAATGGAGGTGCTATTCTGTATCCTGAGACAGAGAAGTCATTTATCTATCAGGAAATGGGGTTGGGTCTTCACCATGGATCCTCTTATCTAGAATCACATTAGGTTTTTGCATTGACTGGCATTCTTAAGTCTTCCAAAGTGGTTTGTCTTCTTAACGTATCAACAAATATTTATTAAGAATCTACTTACTATGTATCAGCTACTAGGGATAGAAATAAAAGTGAGAGATTCTCTGATTTCCAGAAACTTACATGATACTGGAGCATGAAATGTGGTTCTTGGATAAATACAAGATACTTAAAAAATAAATACACAGTGATTGGAGTAGGGATACTAGTAATTAAGGAAATCAGGACTACCCTCATGAAGGGGGGGGGAATCCTTGAATGGAGTCTAAAAGAACTCAAGATTCCAAGATGGGGAAGTCAAGGTGGAGAGTATTCTGGAGATAGGAGGCAATCTGGACATAGAGGGAGGAGAGAGAGAATAGTAACAGGCATGAAAGCATTCAGGATTTCAAAATGAGGGTCAGGATGGAGAGTATTCCAGGGATGGGAGGCTACTTGGACATAGGGGAGAGAGGGAATCATAATAATAGGCATGAAAACACTCAGGATTTCAAGATGGGGGTCAGGATGGAGAGTATTCCAGGGATGGGAGGCAACTTAGACGTAGAGAAGGGAAAGAGAGAATAGTAACAGACAGGTTGGCTGGAAAGTGGAGTAGGCAGAATTTATGACCCACCTGAAAAGTGGAGCTGAAATCAGATTGTGAAGAGTTTAAGATGCCAGACAGAAGTGTATTTTATGCTAAAGTCAATAGAGTTACAGAAACTTTTTGGACAGGAGAGTGAAATAACTGGGTCTGTGCTTTAGGAATATAGATTTTTTGACTGTTTGGAGGATGGATTGGAGGGTGAGAAACCAGAGATCTGTTGAGGAAGTGTTGCAATAACTCAAGCAAGAAATGATCTGCGTCTGACCTAGGAAGGAAGAGCTGGGAATGGAGAGGAAGGGTGAAAGGAAAGGGTGACTGTTGTGAAAGTGGGATAAAAGCTTGGACAGAGGATTTGACTATGGGAGTTAGAGGAGGCTGCAGTATAGAGAGTAATGCAAACATGCATAAGTGGCTGAATGAATGGGGGTAGGCTTGACTGAAATACAAGAATTAGGAAGGATGATTTTAAAGGGGAGAGATAATGAGTGTGAGTGCCTGTGGGACATCCTATCTCAAAGGAGATAGGAAGCTGGCAGTTGGGGATATAAGCCTGGGGCTCAGGTGGGAAATGAGGGTTGAATATGAAAATCTGGGAGTCATCTGCATAGAAATAATAATCAAACCAGTAGGAGCTGCTGAGATCAGCAAGACAGAGAGTGTAGGAGAGGAAGAGAGAAGATGAGAAGACCCAGGACGGAGCCTGAGGGCACACCCACCAATTGAGGCAGGACATGGATAGAGATTTTGCCGAAGAGCTTGAGAAGAATCGGTCAGACAAGTAGGAAATGAACAGCCACTGTTGTGGAGAACATTTCCAAAAGGAGGGGATGATTAGAGGCTGCCAGAAGGTCAAGAAGGCTGAAGATGGGGAAGAACTCACTGGTTTTTGAAATAAGGAGATTGTTGGACATCTCAGAAAACAGTTCAGTCCAGTAGAGGGAATAAAGAGATTCTGAGCAACTAAGAAAGAATCCAGAATCCTTTAAGAGATCTTCCTTCCTTCTTTCTTTCTTTCTTTCTTTCTTTCTTTCTTTCTTTCTTTCTTTCTTTCTTTCTTTCTTTCTTTCTTTCTTTCTTTCTTTCTTTCTTTCTTTCTTTCTTTCTTTCTTTCTTTCTTTCTTTCTTTCTTTCTTTCTTTCTTTCTTTCTTTCTTTCTTTCTTTCTTTCTTTCTTTCTTTCTCTTTTTTCTTTTTGCTGAGGCAATTTGGGGCTTAGTGACTTGCTCAGGGTGCCAGTTAAGTGTCTGAGATCATATCTGAACTCAGGTCCTCTTGACTTCAGGGCAGGTGGTGCTCTATACATCACTGCGTCACCTAGCTCCCCCCCCCCCTTTTTTTTTTTTTTCTTTTCTTTTAAGAGCTCTTTTTTTCTAGCAGTTTAATTATAAAAGAAAGGAAAGCTATGGGGCCATAGTAGAGAAGATGCTAGGGTCAGGTGAAGATTTTTTGTTTTTTAGGATGGACATTTTAAAAGACAATGGTAATTGGGGGGAAAAAAGGAAACTGTTAGGTGGCATACTGTATAAAGTCAGGAAGATTCATCTCCCTGAGTTCAAATCCAGTCTCATAGAAGGTGAGAAAAAAGAGGCAATAAATTGACTATCCCCCCCAAGTGGAAAATGCTCTTCTACTTTATTTCAACCCCAATCCCTAATTTCCTTCAAAGCTTAGTTAAAATTTCTTCAAGAAACATTCTCTGATTCCCCCCCCCCCTTTCCCCTTTCTTCCCAGCTACTGGTGGGGTTAGCTAATAGAATGTTGGACTAGCTGAGTTTGAATCTTGTCTAGGCATTCATTAGCTGGGTGACCCTAATCAAATTGCTTGAAATTTCTCTATCTCAGTTTCTTCATCTTTAAAACAGAGATAAAAGTAGCCCCTACCTTCCAAGGTTGTTATGAAAGTCAAATAAAGTAATATATTTAAAGGGGTTTGTAAATCTTAAAACTCCATATAAATTCTTGTTATTACCAAGCCAGTTAGATGATGTGCTGAATCTGGAGTAATAAAGACCTCAGTTCAAATCCTACCTCAGACACTTATTAGCTGGGAGACCCTAGACAACTCACTAGCTCAGTTTTCCTCAACTATAAATTGGGGATAATTATAGCACTTTCCTTGAAGCACTGTTTGTATCGAATGAATTAATGTTTGTAAAGGCAGTTAGTAGTAGGTATTTAATGAATATATGTTTCCTGCCTTTTGAAGACATTATTATTGTTATTTTGTATATTCCCTTATTTATGTAAGTGTTGTTTTTCTCAATAGAACATTTCATTTGTTATTTGTGTTTTAATACCTATCACAGTGCCTGGAATGCAGTAGTTAATAATAATGGTTTATTGACTGATTGTTTAGACCACCCATAGATTAAGCACTTACTGTATGCTAGATACTATTAAGTGTTGTGGGTGCAAAATAAAGTGAAAGGTGTTCAGAGTTCTTAGAGAGCTCTTTTTCTTTTATTAATGAGCCCCTTTTCCAGGAGTTTGATTATGAAAGAAAGGAGAGATATAGTGCCATAGTAGAGATAATGGTAAGGTCAAGTGAAGGCTTTTTTTTTTTTTTTTTTTTTTTTTTTAGCATGGGGTGGGGGGGAGATCTGGGCTTTTAAAAAGGCATCTGCTTTTGGAAAAAAGGGGACAGCTAGGGGACACAGTGGATAAAGTCAGGAAGATTCATCTCCCTGAGTTCAAATCCTACCTTTGTTACTTTAGGCTTAGCTGTGTGACCTTGTGCAAGTCACAACCCTATTTACCTCGATTTCCTCCTCTATAAAATGAGCTGCAGGAGGAAATTGCAAACCATTCCAATATCTTTGCCAAGAAAACCCCAAATGAGATTAAGAAAAATTGGACACAACTGAATAACAATTGGGAAAAAAGTTGAAAATTCAGCAGAAAGAGGGAATGATTGAAGTCACAATTCTCTTCTCACATCTGTTCCACCTTTTCAGAGACATTTCTCAGCCATTATTTCATTTCATCTTTGTGAGGTGGGCAGGACAGGTATTCTGATGTCCATTTCTCAGGTGAGAGAATTGAGGCTTTATGGGGTTAAGGAATTTCATAATAAGGACTAGTTGCATCAGTAGCATGGGTATTATAATTGAAGTTTCCTGCCTCTTATTCCAGTGGCTCTCTCGTCTGCTCCAAACTATGTGTTCCTTGCCCTAATAGATTTCCCTTTTTCTTTCCTTTCTTCCTTTCTTTTCTGTTTTCCTATTGTGCCCATTTGACTGGAGGGATAGGGGATGGTGGTAAATCTGTCCACAGTTTATCTATCTGTGAAATGGGGAGAATATTCCTGATGAATGCTTTCCTGGATTTCTTGGGGAGAAGCGGGGATTGGTCAATGAATCTGGGAACTCTAGAGGCTCCAGGTACTTTGTGTCTTTTCCCAGAGCTCTTTTGAAGAAAGTGTTTTATTAGCTGTGAAGGGCCAGGGAAATGGGTGATATTTTTACAAGAGACTGCTTTTGAGGGTAATCCCTCTTTGTGTCTCCTTAAAGAGGTGTTAATCCCTTGATGAGATTAGCTCTTGGATAAAGTATGAACTGGCTTGACCCCTGGGTATTCACTTACTCTTTTAATACTGAAAGAAAGGTAATTGGCTGACTCACTGCCAATTCAGGCACCTTGACTTGGCCTTTTCTTGAAGGGTTGGGAGAATGAAAGCTTAGAGATGCAAAGAGGAAAAAGGCTACACACAGATATTTGGTCTCTGTTCTTCAGAGGGGGAAATCTATGTATCTGTTAGTCAATACACATTTATTAGGCACCTACTTGATGCTAGGGGCTGGGCCAATGTCTGGGAATACAAAGAGTACAAAGAAAGGAGACCCCTTCCAGGGAACCAGGGAATCCTAGAAGTGGCAGTAGCTTAAAGTAGTGATAGAGACCTGAGAAATTCTTAGCCCAAGCCAGGAGCTACAGCAATCAATTCACAAAGCAGTAAGCATTTATTAAAAGCCTATTATAAGTTAGGCACCATGCTAGATCCTGGGAATGCAAATATGAAAATGAAACAATCCCTGTATAGGAACATAAACTCTATTTTTAAAAATTAATTTTTATTTTTTTTTCTGGTTATACATGTATATTAACTTTTTAAATACACATTGCTTTATGAATTATGTTGGAAGAGAAAAATTAGAACAAAAGGGGAAAACCATAAAAGGAAAAAAAAACAGGAAAAAAATGAACATAGCATGTGTTGATTTATATTCAATCTCTATAGTTCTCTTTCTGGATGCAGATGGCATTTTCTATCTAAAGTTTATTCAGATTAACTTGAATCACTGACCCACTGAGAGGAACCAAGTCTTTCATAGTTGATCATCCCATAATCCTGATGTTACTGTGTACAATATATTCCAGGTTCTGCTTGTTTATCTCAACATCATTCATGTCAATCTTTCCAGGTCTTTCTAAAATCAACCTGTTCATATTTTTTAATAGAACAATAATATTGCATTACTTTCATGTACAACAACCTATTCAGCTATTTTCCAGATGAACCAAATAGAGGAATACTTACCCAAGCACAAGATCCAGCAGCAATGGACAGGACCATGATGTGGATGAGCTAACTCACCCTTTGTCCTTTCTTGATGCTGTGAGCTCTATGGGTTGTGCAATTGGGTAAGTGGATGGAAGAGGATTAACTCAACTTTAGTGAGTGCATTCCCTTGATTAGATGGGAATAGGTAAATTTCTTTAACCTTAGGATAGAACTATAAATATGGAGAACTAGATAGATTCTCAAGAAAGAATAGGCTCAATAGAAGAGAAAGTTCCTTGACTTTCTTGCAGTCCCAAAATTTTTTCCCTTATGGGAAGATGGGAAGAGTGCACCCAAGATGGTTGCTATAGGTCTCTGGAAAGGTGGAGACCTTTGAGAGGGGAAGAGAGTTGTCTTGGGTAAAGGGTCCCTATACTTTTGTTTCTTAGGCTAAATAAAGTCCATTTGTTAATTAATCACTTAACCTGAGAGCTTGCATAGGAAATGAAGGCTCTTTTTCTTTGGCTGTGGAGACCTAGACATAATCCAAATTCGGATACTCCCTGGGGAAACCATGGATGTTGGGAGCATCAATCAAATTAGTATGTTTATATGAGAAAACTCCAGTACTGGATTTTATTGTTTAAATCCAGACCTTTGACTCGGGGGCAAGAGGACAGAGAGAGACAAAGACAGAGAGAGAGAGAGAGAGAGAGAGAGAGAGAGAGAGAGAGAGAGAGAGAGAGAGAGAGAGAGAGAGAGAGAGAGAGAGCACTCAATCTAGTACATATTTGTTGAATGAATGAACTACAGCAACAGAGAGAGAAAAAGAAGAATCTTTCCATTAATTTTTCAGATACTTCTGTCCATCAATCTCCAGTTTCTGGGGAGGGAGGGAAGTTGAGAGAATAAAACCCAAAATGAAAACAACAAAAGCCCATTCTATCCTTCACTCTCAACCCCATCCCCCAACAGCAAAAGGAAGAAATCATAGGAAAGAAAATTGAATCGAGCCAAGGCCAGAGAAAGCTGATTCATCCTTTGCCCAGGGCCAGCAGCAGGCTCTGAGAGGAGCTGTAAAATCAACCTGTCACTGTCCTCTGCATTCCGGATCATTTTGGAGACAGCTCTGTGCTTTAATCACTCTCTCCCAGGCCTTGGGCTCTAGAGAGCAGCCTGTGGGGGGCTATGGAATTAGGCTTTGGTGAAGGGAATCCCCTCCTGCTGGGGCTAAACTGTGCCCTAGAGATCCTACGCTGAACTCCCTCTACTCTTTCTGGTTAGTGTTCCTTAGTGTCCAGAATCCCTTCCATGCTTCTTCTTCTCTGCCTGTTTCTTGCTTACTCTTTAATGTCAACTCAAATGTCACCTCTTTAGGCAACATCCCTGGTCTCCCAGCTCAGTAACCTTTCCCTTCCCATCTCCAATTGCAGTCACTGCTTGTTCCTTCTGCAGTGTGATGAGGTCTAAAATTGGGGTACCCAAATGAAATTAGGGTTTAATGGAGGTCTAGTGGCAGGTTAGGGATACAGGGAGTCAAATAGAGCTCCTCTGCAACCCCTTTGGATTCTGCGCAAGGATACAGAGTTAAATGAGGTCTAGTGGTGGTGCAGAGTCCCTTGAAAAGGAATTTACAGACCCAAAAACCTAGATTGATAAAAGAGGTTTATTATGGGGTTTGGAAGTAAGGTTAAAGTCTAGTTAGTGAAAGGTGAAGGTAGAGATAAGAGGGCACCAGAAACAGTGTTCCAGTGGGCAGAGATTCTTGGCATGCCAGGAGTAAGGCTGGCATGTTTAGAACCTCTCAAAGAGAGGACTCCAGCTTGGCTCTTTTATAATGAGACATTTAGCTAAAGGGGCTTGTGGGCGGTGTCCCAAGTTGGCTCCTCGATGAATATGAGACCAGAATCTGTTTATTTTGTTTTTGTATTGTCAGAATTTAGCATACTGCTTGGGCACACAATACGTAACTAATAAATACTTGTTGATTAATTGAATGATATTGTGCAATATTGCATATCCTAACCATCTCTGTGCCTCAGCCTCCTTCTGAACTATGCGTTCCTTGGGGGGTGGGAGGGTCGTCTTAGCTAAATTTTATATTTCTCCCAGGATCAGGTGTCAACATACAGTAAGTACTTAGTTAAAAAAACAAACAAACAAAAAAACAACAAAAAAAAAACAAAAAACAAAAAACAAAAACAAAAACAAAAACTTGTTGAATTGCCTTCTTAATCTTCCAGGCTTTTTAAATCCCCCTCCATTTTGTCTACTTCCCATGGGGAGGTGAATTCCCTCTCTCCACACCCTACTCCCATGGTGAAAGCAGGGGGGAGGGAAGTTTGAGAGATGTAGGCTTCAGGCAAGAGGGGGTCTGTTTCCGAAAGAAGGTGCCAAAACGTCAGGAAAACATCTGTGTGTCCAGCTGGAGTGTGGGTGTGTGATGGGGTGGGAGGAGGAGGGGGACACAGAATTATTTTTCTTTAGGCTGTCAGTGAGTCAGTGGGACATGGGATGTTTCATGTTTCTTTGGGGAGGAATCACAGGTATGTAAGTGGGAGGGCTGGATGTCAGGAGGTTTGGTTCAAACTCATCTCTGGTCTGTGGACTTTTAAGCCTTCATCTACAAAATGGAGATAATTGACCGAATTAGGTGAGGGGGAAATCAAATGAGAGGGAAAGTATTTGGAAAACATACTGCTCTGCAGGTGTGAGTGCTGAACCTGATAGTGCTGTTTGGTTGCCTAAAGAATAAAGCACCTTTCTTAATATCAGGAAGACCTGAGTTCATGTCCAGTTTCTGACATGTACTAGCTGTGTGATCTCTGGCAAATCCCTTATTCAATTTGTCTTGCTTTCCTCATCTGTAAAGTGGGGATAATAATAGCCCCTATTATTTTCTCAAATGAGATGTTTTGTCAACTTTAAAGAGCTATAGACGTATTTGCTGCTATTATTTCCCACAAACGCTTATTTGTACTCAGGGATGATTAGATTTGTTGTGTTCCTGTGTAAGTGTTAGTCTCTGTGTCTCTGTGACTGAGTCCTGCCTTGCTGTTCAAATCAGCGTAACGTACAGCAGCATATATACACAGAATACAGTGTTGGGACAGAAGCTATACTCCCTGCCCACAAGAAATTCATAATCTAGTGGCCATCAACAGCATTTATTAAGCACTTTTTTTTTTTTACTATGTGCCAGCTACCATGCTAAGTGCTGGATATGGTAAAAATAGAATTATTATAACACACAGTATTATTACACGCTAAGTGCGTTAGCAAAGGATACAATAAAGTTTTATGTCTGTTCTGACTCACTGTTCCTCTTAATAGAGTTAATATTATTGATTCTCCCCCTCCATTCTTCTCTCTCTCTCTCTCAATTGGGGCAAATTGGAGTTAAGTGACTTGCCCAGGGTCACACAGTTGGAAGTGTTAAGTGTCTAAAGGCAGATTTGAACTCGGGTCCTCCTGACTTCAGGACTGGTTCTATCCACTGTGCCACTTAGCTGCCCCGTTTTCTTCTCTTTTAATATAGTATATTTGTCTTTAAAACACAGCCACTAAAGGGGGGAATAAAATTTTTTCCTCCACTCCCACTTCTCAGACTCCCAGCCTTTTCCACCTCCAGATTATTTCCTCCTTTGTATCCAAGAAAAACATTGAGCCAAAAAAAAAAATTAAGAAAAATAATGAACCAAAAGCAAACAATGGAGAAATACAGTAAACAATAACCTACCCTAATATTTCCTCTCACAATTGTTTTCCACAAGGAGAAGGAGATTTTAATATCTATATATTCTTCTTCATAATTTTTTTAATTATATTTTTTTCTGAGGCAATAGGGATTAAGCCACTTGCCCGGGGTCAGACACAGCTAGGAAGTGTTAAATGACCAAGGTCACATTTGAACTCAGGTCCTCCTGACTTCATAACTGGTGTTCTATCTATTGTACCACCTAACTGCCCCTTGAGTCTTCATAATTAAAATTTTTTTTTCTTTTAAAATCCCTACCACTTCTCAGTTACTTCTCTTACCTCCCAGTAGCATGATCTCTTGTCACAAGGATTGCAAACTGGCCCCTTGGACATGTCCAATAATATCCTGGTCTCATTCTTTTTTTTTTTTTTTTTTTTTTTTTTTGCTGAGGCAATTGGGGTTAAGTGACTTGTCCAGGGTCACACATCTAGGAAGTGCTAAGTGACTGAGGTAAAATTTGAACTCAGGTCCTCCTGACTTCAGAGCAGATGCTCTATCCCTTGCTCCACCTAGCTGCCCCTCTGGTCTCATTTTTTATTAAGAGCTACTCTGTAGGATTGACTGATTAGTCAGTCTTGATCAGAGTTTAGAAGTCTTTCACAAGTTTTCTCCTTTATGTTATTTAGTCAGCATGTCAATGGTCCTTCCTCTTCCATTTACTTCACTCTGCATCAGTTCATACAAGTCTTATCAAGTTTCTTTGAATTCTTTGTATTTGTCTTTTGGTGGTGTAATATTTCTTGGATCACAATTACTGTGCTACAGAAAAGTATTTGATCTTCACAGCTCATAAGAGTATTGGTGGGCCAAGATGGAAGAGTGGATGGGTGAACTTTTTTTTTTTTTTTTTTTTTTTTCCTGAGGCAATTGGGGTTAAGTGACTTGCCCAGGATCACATAGCTAGAAAGTGTTAAGTGTCTGAGGTCATATTTGAACTCAGGTCCTCCTGACTTCAGAGCTGGTGCTCTGCACCACCTAGCTGCTCCCATAGGTGAACTTTGAGTCAGAAAGAACTGAATTCAAATCCAGTCTCTGACATGTACTAACTTTGTGATCCTGAGCAGCTCACTTAATCTTCATCTGCTTCACTTTCCTTATCTGTTAAATGGGGATAATAATAGCATGTATTTCTCAGCATTGTTGTGAGGGTTAAATAAGAATACTTGTAGAGCTCTTTGCAAATAGAAAGCACTATTGTTAAGGAGTGTGGACATTTTAGTCACTCCCCGACTGCCCCCACCAATTCCATTTTATTTTCCAGAAGTGTTGAATCAATTCACAGCTCCACCAACAGTTTATTGATGTGCTGTCTTCCCACAGCCCTGCCAACACTTACCATTTTTGTCTTTCATCATCTCTGCGGATCTGGTGGGCTTCTATACCCTTCTCCATGCTGTTCTTTCTGCCAGAAATTCTTTAAAGACCCTCTGGATGAGTAGGTCATTCACTTGAGATTCTGACCTTTCTCAATAATTTAAATGTTCCCTTGCCTTCAAAAGCAGCTTCCATCCTACCAGTTCCAGAAAGCCTTCCTTCACCCTCCAGGGCTGAGTAATTACTAACCTTCCCCCCTTTTCTCTTTCTTCCCTTTTTCCTCTCTCTCTCTCTCCTAACTTTCTATCTTCTTTCTCTTCTTCTCTTCTCACCTCTTCCCCTCCTTCAACTCCCTTTTCTGTCTGTCCTCTCATTCCTCTCTCTCCTTTCCCCTCCTCGATTCTTTCTCCTCTTTCTCTCTCTCTTTTCTTATCTCTCATTAATCTTCCCAAATCCCCTCTCCCTCTCTTTCTCCTTTTGCCTTTTTGTCAACACCCTTTCTCTCCTCTCCTCTCCTCCCCTCCTTTTTCTTTCTTTTTTAAAAAAAATTCTGAATAAATTTATATATTTTTAATACACATTGCTTTATGAATCATGTTGGAAGAGAAAAATCAGAGCAAACCTCCCTCTTCTTTCTCTCCAAGCCACCTTTTCTTTTTCTTTCTTGTTTTCTCTTTCCTTTTCTCCCCTTCCTACCTATCTTCCTTTCACTCTCTGCTCTCTTCCTTTCCTTTTCTCCTCTCTCTCACGTTCTTCCTCCCACCTTTTTTTCTCTTCCTTCCCTCCCACTGTCCCTCTTTTTTCTTTTCTCACCTCTGAGTTCTCTGATAGCCAGGACTACACATTTATGAATTAATCATGTGTGTCCCTGTTGCTCTTTCAGTCTTCAAGGACCTATGATTGTGTTGATGTTGTCCTTCCCCCTTTTCACCAGAGCAGGTCAGGATGCCTATGTGACTTAGTAGTTTCTGTGACTGAAAAAATTTATCCCTCAGCAGACAGTGTAATGAACAGCAGACAATAGACTTGTAGTCTGTTTCTTTATCTATCTATCTATCTATCTATCTATCTATCTATCTATCTATCTAGGTTCTTAATAAATGCATAGCTTTGGCTGGCATCCATGTTCACCTCTATACTGTGATGAGGATGGCGTGAAAAAATTTTTAATTACATTTTTTCCAAACAAAGATCTTCCTTTTCTTTTTCCTGCTTCATTCTTTCCCTACCTATCCCGTTTTGAGAGAGCAAGAAAACCAAAACAAATCCTTTGTATTACAAACAGAGGATAGTTTCAGAGAATTCTGGGATGACAGGTATGAATTGATGCAGAGTGTAGTGACCAGGGGAACAATTTCTACAATGACAACAAAAAGTGTAAAGATAAACAACTTTGAAATTCTTAGGAACACTGATCAACACAATAACCAATTACCATTCTAGAGAACTCATGATGAAATAATCTCTCCCCACCTCTTAATGGAGAGGTGAAGGACTCAGAATTCAGACAGAGATATAAATTTTCTAGATGTAGCTAATTCAGGACATTGTTTTGTTTGATTGTATCTGTCTGTGATAGAGGATATTGTTTTTCTTTCTTTCTCTGCCATCCTCATGCGATGAGACAAGAAATAAGTAACACCTCAATATAATAGTATGGGAAACCTCAAAATGCCCTCCATCAATACTATTGTGCTGAAAGAAATGATGTCTTGTCACTTTTCACCAAATCTCAGAATCTGAGAGTGGAAGGGGACCTCGGAGGCTCTAGTTAAATCTGTCCCTGAGCAGAAATTCTATCATGGCAGACTAGACAAGTGGTCATCCAACCTTGGCTCAAAGACTTATGGTCAGGGAATCAAATCGTCAGCCTTAGAAATGGGCAATATTGGATTTTTTTTTTTTTTTAAGAGAAAGATAGGTAGCAGGGAAGAAGGATTCACATAAAGATAGAAGATTAGAAAAAGAGAAGGAAGTAGCATTTCCACTTTCCACTGAAAGAGCATTTGAATTAGAGTCAGGAAGTCCATTGTTCTAATCTAGCTTCAGATATTTACTAGCTGTGTGATGCTGAGTGAGTCACTTAATTTCTGTCTAACTAAGAAGGGGCAGCTAGGCGGCGCAGCCTTGAGTTTAGGAGGATCCGAGTTCAAATCTGGTCTCAGACACTTAACACTTCCTAGCTGTGTGACCCTGGGCAAGTCACTTAACCCCAGCCTAAAAAAAAAAAAAAAAAAAAAAAAAAAGACTAATTAAGAAGTTCTGACTTTGCCTTTCTTTGAAACTGGCATTTATTTCTGAGAATTTAGATGAGAGGATCGTGTGAAGAGGACACACTCTTCTTAGAGTGGAGGATTTTTCAGAAGCTCAACTTTTACTGCAGGGCTTTGAGGAGAACCAGAATCAATGCCATTATCAAAGACATGTTGCCTCTGGAGGCTGGGAGAAGTTAGAGCCAGGAAAGTTGGGGAAGAGGCTCTCAGAGTTTCACTGAGTCAGAACTAGGATTGGAGCCTGTGGTTGTTGGGCTGAAGAAGAAGAAGATCAGGGAAGAGGACAAGCCGGCTCATCCGGGATATAGCAGAGAGAAAACAATCCTAGTTGTTTGACTTCAAGGAAATGAGCTGGGGACTTGGATGGAAGTTTGGTGGAAGATAGACAGGAAATGGGGAGAGGGGGAATGGGATGAGTTCAGAAGATTCTGCTTTAGAATGTGTAAGACTGAACAATGGCAAGAACACTGGTTGTGGAGTCAGAGGCCTCCCCTTGGATTTCATTATTCTCTTGCATAAAATGAATAAGTAGTACTAAAATGATTAATTTGGGAGTATTTAGCTGGTGCAATGGCTAGAGTGCCAGACCTTGCTTGAGTCAAGAAGATCTGAATTCAAATTCAATCTCAGACATTTATTAGTTGTGTGATCCCAGATAAGTCTTAATTTCAGTTTGCCTCATTTCCTCATCTCTAAGATAAGGATAATAATAGCATTTGCCTCCCAGAGTCATTGTAAGGATCAAAAAGATAATAATTGTAAAGCACTTGTAGCACAGCACCTGGCACATAGTGCCATATAAATGTTATTATTATTGTTATTTCTTAGATTTCCTTTAATATCCTATGCTTTTTTGAATCCCTGTTGTTCTGAACCTACTGAAATAGGAAGCTTTGGACTTTCCAGATGAGAACCATTGTAAAAAATTACAATCAGGGAAAGCTACAGCCTGTGCCTTTCTTAAAGGTCCAAGCAGGGACATCTTATGCCATGAGGAAACATCCAAGAATTTTGGTGAAGCCTTTGCGTATGGACCCTACTGGGGGATTATGCCTGTCTTTCATGGACCAGTCATTCTGGAGGTGGGAGTGGGGAGTTTGCTGACTCTAAGGCTGTTTACCAAGGGCTGACTTTTGGGGGTTCAGTGACTCACTAAGACTCTTCTCTGAGGTGTTGGGGGCTTACCAGATCAGTTCAACATGATGGAAAGAATGCTCAGCAGGGAATGAAAGGAGAATGGTGTTTGAAACATAGCTTTCTAACTGTGTGAACCTGAGTAAGTCACTTCACTTCATTAAGCCATAGTTTCTCTCTCTGTGAAATGGGTATTATAATATTTCTATTACCTCTCCCTCAAGCTTGTTGAAAAGAAAGCATTTTGTAAACTTTAAGGTTTTAGAGAAATGTAACCTGAAGCTATTATTGCTAAAACTCTATAGAAAATAAATTTTTGTGTTATTAATTAATAATTATTTGGTACACAATGATAATTTGTCAATAAGCATTTAATAGAGTACAAGCTTGGGTGGATTCTTTTGAAACAATAACTCTATAATTGTTTTTGAGCATATTTAATAAGAATACCTCCACAAAATTATAATTATAAAGCAATGATAATATTAATTACACTGATATTATATTTAATAATATTTGCAATGGTTGAAGAAGTATCAACACGGAGGGAACCAGGGACCTTTTGAAGTGCTGAAGCAAGACCTCTCAATTATTAGAATGCTGCAGGCAAGTGTGACTTCTCAGTTTCTTGTTGACATAATCACTCCTCTGTTGATTCTGACTTGGGCTCATAGCTTTCATCCCAACTTGGATGGGAGGCCCGTCAAACAAAAACATTTGGTGACCTCCAAAGTCCCTAGGGAAGGTGTGAGTCACAAAATAGCAAACTGAGAGAGAGGGAGAGGGAGGGAGGGAGGGAAAGAGAGAAGAAAGGGGAGACAAAGAGATAGAGAGACAGACAGAGATACAGAGAGAAAGTGGAGGAGGAGTAGGAAGAGGAGGAAAAAGGAAAGAAGGAGGAACAGGAGAGGAGGAGGAGAAAGAGGAAGGGGAGGAGGAAGAGGAGGAGTCATTTTGTTCAGAGACCCTGTTTGAGAGAGAATGTTGACCACAGCTTGACTTATCTCAAGGTGCCCTCTTTTTGAGGTTTCTCCCCCTCTTCTTGTCTTCAGAACATGATCATCTTGAGATATATAATTTGTAATCCCCTATTTTCCAGCTTTCCATAGTCCAGCCCACTGAAACTGCCCAGCTATATAGTTCCAAGTATCCACCCATCATTGTGTTCCTCAAACCCGAGTCATTCTGCTTCTTCAGCAAGGATTTTCATTTTGTAGAAAAAAAGATAACACAGTAATTCATGAAAACTATTTACTGTTATAAAAAAGGTTGCAACTTACATCACTGGGGAGATCAACCATAACAAGGAAATCCCAGTCTTTGAAATTCTGAGGTATGTTTATTTTTTTCCAGGAAGGATGATAAATGAATAAACTGCAAAGAGGAGATAAGAGTCCAAGTCCTGGATTTGAATTAATCAATCAACAAGTATTTATTAAATGCTTACTATGTTCTAGGCACTATATTGGGTAGGAAAGATACAAAGAAATCATTTCTGCTCTTGGAGAACTTACAATTCAGTCAGGGGAGACAACATTTACATGCATATGAATATATAAACTCTTGAAGGAACCTTACAGGCCAATCCTCCTTCCCCCCTCTCTTTTCTTCCCTCCCTTCCTTCTTCTCTCTCCCTTTCTCCCTTCCCCTTCTGTAAATTGTTTTATTTTTTCTTTTTTTAATTTCTTTTCTTCTTTGTAAAATTTTATTAAAGTTTTTTATTTACAAAACATATGCATGGGTAATTTTTCAATATTAACCCTTGCAAAACCTTCTGTTCCATATTTTCCCCTCCTTTCTCTTCCCCCCTTCCCTAGATGGTAGCTAGTCCAATACATGTTAAATATATTAAAGAATATATTAAATCCAACATATGTACGCATATTTATACAGTTATCTTGCTGTGCAAGAAAAATCGGATCAAGAAAGAAAAAAAAATCGAGAAAGAAAGCCAAATGCAAACAAATAACATCAGAAAGAGTGAAAATGCTATATTATGGTCCACACTTAGTTCCCACAGTCCTATCTCTGGGTGTAGATGGCTCTCTCATCACTGAACAATTGGAACTGGTTTGAATCATCTCATTGTTGAAGAGAGCCACGTCCATCAGAATTTATAATTGTATAGTCTTGTTGTGTACAATAATCTCCTGGTTCTGCTCACTTCACTCAGCATCAGTTCATGTGAGTCTCTCCAGGCTTCTCTGAAATCATCTTGCTGGTTGTTTCTCTAAATTGTTTTATTTTAAACTTTATTTATATTTAAACTTAAATACAAAATGGTAAAATGAAATAAAACCATTGTTGTGTACACATAAGAACATAAAGGAGTATTTGGTAAAAAGCAATACATTTCCATTTCAAAAAAACCGCTATGATATACTGTACATTGTTTTCAAAGCTACCCAGCTTTTGCTTCCTTGTTGGTTTTCTTTGGCTCTCTGCTGTGCATTTTTTACTTTATTTTCCCCTCCCTCTCTTCCTCCCTTCTATCTTAAAGAAGACTACAATTAATTGTGAATATTATATATATATATATATATTATATAAACAAATGCACAGATACTCATACATATATATGTAAGACGATATCATGCTAATTTCCACTTATCATCTGTTTCTTTAAAGGTAGATAACTTCTTCTACATAAGTCCAAATCTTTCTAAGCTTTTCTAAATCAACCAGCTTGTCATTTCCTATACCATAGCAATATTCTTACCCATTCACATCCTATCTGATGTCTATGAAGATTTCCTCTCTCCCCAATTTTCTGCATTCCTTCTATTTTTAACTACATAGGTTTTACTTATACAAGAAAATTTTAATTTAAAATAATTGAAATTATTCTTTTTACTCTTCAACAGTGTGCTCATCTCATAATATAATTTAAGGTTCGATACAACTGAATCTACTTCCTTTATATGCCCCATCCTGTTTCTTTGAAATTTATTATTTTTTGTTTTTTCAAATGAATTTTGTTATTTTTTCTAACTCAGTAAAATATTTTTTAAAGATAATTTAATTGAAATGACATTGAATAAATAGGCTAGTTGGATAAAATTGTCATTGAAAACTTATTTTGGCTTTACCTATCCATGAACACTAACTATTACTTTAATTATTTGAATCTGATTTTATTTGTATAAAACATATTTCATGTTTCCTGGTCTAGTCAAGTATACATTCAGATATTTTATATTGTCTAGATATTTTTAATGGTCTAAAACAATATTGAATAAGAGTGCTAACATATGGTGTCAATCCCCTCATTTTATAGAGGTGGAAAAAGAGGATAGAAAATGAAGTGAGTTTTCCCAGATCACATGAATAGTAAATGGCAGATCCCAGAGCTGAACCTCCATCCTTTTCTCCAATGTCATAGTTCTCTTTACTTGGCCACCTATCTTAGGTACTTTGGTAAAGCCACAGTGTCATTCCCAGGAGTTCTCTATCCACCTGTGTAAGTCACACCTTTCCATGTCCTTTTTATCCTATAGGATTTTTGTAGCCCTTTCCATAAAAGCCTTCATTGATTAGTGGTTCCCCACCTTGCACAGCTCTTTGGACAGCACCAAACTTGGACCTCTTCAGTTCTGTCACTTACTATCTATATGATCTTGAATAAAAAAACTTGTCTTCTCTGGCCCTCAAGTTTCCCACATATTCAAGTAAGTTGGACATGATGAACTCCAAGTTTTCTTTCAGCTCTAAATTTATAGTTCTTTTAAATATAAGGATCCTTAAATTTTTTTTGGGGGGGTGAGATAATTGGGATTAAGTAACTTTCCAGGACTGCACAACTAGTAACTGTCTGAGGCTAGATCAGAACATAGGTCTTCCTGATTCCAACTCTACCCTCTTTATAACAACAAAAGTTTTTGTGACTCTCCACATGATACTTCGATATTTGTAACTGTTTATTAAGCAAAGATACATATTTGCTTTGGTAGAGGGAGCTTTCTCAGTCTAGGATTGCCTATATCAATGAAATCACTAGCTTAGTCTTATCCTCTAGCCCTTTGTTTTTATAGTACATCATAGTCCAAGAGAAGCAGTACAAAGCAGTGACTAGAAAGCTAGCTGTAAAATCGGGAGAGACATGAGTTCAAGTCCCATCTGCCACGCTTAGGCTGTGTAATTTTAGGAATTCTGAAGGTCCCATTGTTCCAGACAGTCCTCTAAGATTCAATAGCAGAGGAGGTGCTGACCTGCATTGGAAGAGAGAATTTTCTCATCTAGGAAATTCTCTACCAATGAAAACACAGGTTTCCATCCCTATTAATTTCCAAATCTGTTTCTTCCCCACCTCCTACTTTGTAAGACAAATTGCATGTCCTTGAGTTGTTGAGGCATGTGGTTAGCACTAGTGGGCAAACCTCTCATAATAAAATTATAAAGGAAAAAGGGAAAACATCTCAACTAAACCAACTAACACATCGACAGAGACAAAACATTTTTTTTTTGGTGTGTGTATGTGTGGGACTTTGAATCTCTAGGACCTAACACAGTATCTAGTACATAGTGGACACAATTTATTTTATTTTATTTTATTTTATTTTCGCTGATTGATTGAATACATCTGGCAGTCCATGTAATCTTCCACATCAATAATTCCCTTCTTCTACATGAAAGAAGGGCAATACATTTTGGGATCTTTCTCCTGGAAGGAAACATGTAAACACAGGTAAATAGAGACACACACACACACACACACACACACACACACACAAGCACACACAACCTGTATGCAAATGAAGAAAAAAGTAGATTCACAGATACAAAGTAAATGTAAAATTTTTTTGAGGGGTGGGGCTAAGGTTGGAGTAAGGATGCATGAACACCTGGGAGGATGCCTGAGAAGATCTCCAGACAGAGATAGGTGGGACTCAGGTTGAGTTTCATTTATTTATTTATTTATTTTTTGATAAAAACTTTTAAATTAATTAATTAAATTCATTTTTTACAAAAAAATTTATGCATAGGTAATTTTCCAGCATTGACAATTGCAAAACCTTATTTACAAGATATATGCATGGGTAATTTTTTCAGCACTGACAATTGCAAACCTTTTGTTCCAACTTTTCCCCTCCTTCCCCCCCCCTTCCCCCAGATGGCAGGTTGACCAATACATGTTAAATATGTTAAAGTATAAGTTAAATACAATATCTGTATACATGTCCAAACAGTTATTTTGCTGTACAAAAAGAATCGGACTTTGAAACAGTGTACAATTAGCCTGTGAAGGAAATCCAAAATGCAGGCAGACAAAAATAGAAGGACTGGGAATTCTATGTAATGGTTCATAGTCATCTCCCAGAGTTCTTTCTCTGGGTGTAGCTGGTTCAGTTCATTACTGCTCTATTGGAACTGATTTGGTTCATCTCATTGTTGGAGAGAGCCACGTCCATCAGAATTGATCATCATATAGTATTATTGTTGATGTATAAAATGATCTCCTGATCCTGCTCATCTCACTCAGCATCAGGTTGAGTTTTAAAGGGAATGAGGTATTCCAGGAGACAGAAGTTAGGAGAGAGAGCATTTAAGGAATTGGGGAAAGTCTTGGAAAAAGCATAGAGGTGGGTATTGAGAAGAATAGCAAGTCAGTCAGTTTGGCTAAGTGCAGAGAATCTAATCAGCAGAGTCATGGCCTCTAGGGATGAATTATTTTGGCCATAATAACTCATAAAATAAATGTAGGATTTGTGTTCGATGGCAGAAAAAGCTTGGATGGTTCCTTTAGTTTTATGTAGTTGAAGAAAACCAGGGACATTGGACAGGACATGGATCATTAATTCACAAACCTTTGAAGTATGTGCCAGGACTTTTAGGCATTGGGGGTTTCAAAGATACATTCATTACTTTCAAGGATTTGCATTGTCTAATGGAATGGTATACAGGTAAGTGTAATTAAGGACGGACAAAAAGTAAAAGGGGAAGATCAAGCCTATCTTTATCTCCAACCTAACTGGATATAGCTTATATTTTTATTATTTATTATATATTTTGTGCAGATTTTTCCCTTAGAAGAATGTAAACTCTTTTAGGGTAGGAACTTTTTCTGTTTTTATCTTTGATTTTCCAGAATCCAGCAAGTCCCTGACATGTAAGAATATTCCCAGTTTTGGATGAAGAAATCAAGGCAGAGAGTACAATGACTTGTCCAAAGTCAATACAGCTAGCAAGTGTCCCAGGCTGCATTTGAACTCAGATCTTCCTGACATGTGGTGCAGTGCTCTATGCACTATAGCGCCACCTAGTTGTCTCCAACTTCATGAGTTCCTCTGTTCCTTGAGTTCTTCCCATTTGAAGAAGCACCCTCATCCCCCAAGCTCACTTCACACCTGCTGGCTCAGGCCATAACTCCTAGAACTACTTTTCCATCTCCTTGATTAAGGTATTTTGTGTGGGTAGGAACTTTTTGTTTGTACTTGAAGCACTTAGCACAGTGTTTAGAACATAATAAATGTTTAATAAATCTTTTATCTATTTAACTTATGTCTCCTTTCTCCTATGCAGCTCTGTGAGTCAAATCTTTGAACAAAGAACACAAAAGAAATTAAACAAAAATCATTTCTGCAAAGCTAGCTGGCACATCGACCAAATCTGATAGTATAGGCAACATTACAAACCCATTATGTCCCACCTCAGAAAAAAAAATGAAGAGGGGCATTTTTTTTTTCTTTTCGGCACTAAGGTTATTGACTTTACTTAAAAAAATAAAACTGCAAAATACTACATGGAGCCAGTGAGAATTCAAGGGAAAAAACTCCTAAGTACAAAGAGTGCACTTTATTACAATCTAAACAGAAACTAAGTACAATGTGTACTTGTTTATATTATTCCCATCTACAGGTTCCTCCAGATCATTCTCACTGATCTATCCCTGGATATTCTAGCTTATTCTGGCTGATAATAAAGTACAGATGTTAAATACCACATCGATACCTATTCCTCTACCAAAAAAAAAGAAGCATCCATAAGTCTCATTTATTTAGTTAGTCTCTTGTATTTTCCTGATTTTAGTGATCTCTTTGGGTTTTCCAAACAACAACCCCTAAGACATTTGTTTTCCTTTTTGTTTCTCCCTGCCCCTTCCATGTTCTTATTCTAAGCTATTTCCTATTCTCCCTGTTTCTGAGATGGCTCACACTGAATCATCAAATCTTAGAACTGGATCTTGAGAAGTCATTTAGGCCTAGTTTTCTCTGAAGTATAAATTCTGTCTATAATGTTTTTAACAAACTGTAACTCATTTTCTACTTGAACATTTCCACTGACAAGAAACTCACTACCTACCAAGAAAGTCCATCAATGTTGGATTTTGTCTTTAGAAAATTATTTCTTATGGTGATAAAATCTGCCTTTTGTAATTTCTATTCACTAATGTGTTTTACCTTTTGGATTTCTATAAGGTAAGTCTAATTCCTCTTTCACATGAAAGATCATTAGACATTAGAAGCCCCCCCCTTTTTTTAAACCAGGAAGAAATCATGCATGTCCTCCTGATGTGTCCTTGGTCCCAGATTAAACATTTCTAGATACTTCCAACTGCTCTTTACTTGATCTGATCTCCAGACCCTTTATATAGGTTTTTGACCATAGTCTAGTTTGACAATATGTCTTGCTAAAAGATATTGCACAGAGTTAGCACAATATTCTAGATATTATTTTATGTTATATGACTCAATGCAGTTGAGCACTTATTTTTGGCTACTGAATGCTGAATAATTGAACTTGGAGTCCACTAAAAACTTCAGGTTTTTTTTTTTTTTTTAAACAGAAATGTATCTCTTCCGATTTGTACAAGTGTCATTGATTTTTTGCACTTAAATATAAAACTTTGCATTTCTCCATATTATATTTTATTTTGCTTCTTAATGTCTATTATTTTTAGCCTATCAAGGCTCCTGATTCTGTCACTTAGCATATTTGATATTTTCTCCATTTTGTGTCATCTATATATTTAATATATGGATCATTTATGCTTTTATCCAAGTCACTGATAGAAATGTGAAACCTGGCTAGCTACAGATCTTGGGGCAATCCTCTGGAGAAATTTTTTGACATAGAACAATTGATGACTACTGTAACTCAATCAATCATTCAATCAACAAGTATTCATTGATCTCTTATTATATGTCAGACAATGTGCTATGCACTGGAAAATTACAGATTTTCAGATGTATGGGACTTCAGGGGTTATGAGACAATGCCTTCCCTGTAGTATTTCACCAGATGGTCATCGAGTCAGATCTTTTGTGAAGACCATCTCTCGAGGCATTTCATTGTACTGTTTGCTATCTTTTTGAGGAAATCTTTCCATATATCAAACCAAAATTTGCTTTTGTTAGTAACTCCCATTATTTCTAGTTCTGTCCCTTAGGGCTCAGCAAAACAATCCTAATGCAAGAATACTTGAAGAAAAAAAAATCACATTTTCTCTGAGTCTTCTTTTATCCAGGCTAAACATGTCTATTCTTTTCAACTGCTCCTTCCATGGCATGAATTGAAGGCCCTTCACTATTTCCTTTGAACCTTCTCCAACTTATTGATGTTCTTCCTCAAAAGTTATATCCAGAACTGTCCATGGCACTCCCTAGTGTGATCTGACTTTTTGTTCAGCCATTTTTCTGTCATGTCTGATTCCTGGTGACTCTATTTGGGGTTTTCTTGGCAAAGTTACTGGAGTGGTTTGCCACTTCCTTCTCTAGCCCATTTTATAGATGAGGACAATGATACAACTGGATAATAGTAAACCAGAACCAGCCTCCTTCTTGGATGCTATCTCCTCTACTTTTTTGTTTTTATTGTCAACTCATTCCAAATCCAGTTCTCATGAATGTACCATTGTCTAGCTGAGATTGTTCCATCCTGTTCTCAAGAATGACTGTGTTCAGTGCTTTGGGGAAATGTGAGCCTTCTTTGTTTAGAGAGGGAGAACATCCACATGCTGGATTTTCCCCTTTCAGCTACAATTATAATGGTTTAGCCCATTTTCTCTGGGAGACTGATACATAGATGATTCCACATTTTACAGTGGAAGTGTCAAACATGCTATTCCTGAGTGAGGCCGGAACCAGATGAAAATGTAATTGGAAATATTTTAAAAATAGTAATAAAATAAATAAAAATACATAATGTTAAGATGTGGTTTCCTCAGTTAATAAGTGGATCATGTTTTATGGTTTAGTGACCCCATTTGTATTTTAATTGTATATCACTATTTTACCACACAATTTTTTATTTAAAAAAAAATCATGAACTTTAGAAAAACCAAATAATTTCCTTTGTTACCACAGGACTTCTTTTGTTATTTTTATAGCTTCTTATTTTCCCAAATACATGCAAAGATAGTTTTCAACATTTATCTTTGTAAAACCTTATGGTCCAAATTTTTCTCCCTCCCTCTACCCCACTTCCTTTAGAAAGCAAGCAGTCTGATATAGGTTAATATGTGTAAACCTTTTAAACATATTTCCATATTCATCATGCTGCTCAAAAAAAAAAAAAAAAAAAAGCTCAAAAGGGGAAAAACATGAAAAAAAAAGAAAACAAGCTAACAAACAATAACAACAACCAAAAGGTGAAAATACTATGTTTTGATCCACATTTAGTTACTATGTGATTCTCTGGATACAGATGGCTCTCTCCATCACAAGACTATTGGAATTGCCTTGAATCACCTCATTGTTGAAAAGAGCCAAAGTCCATCATCACATAATCTTGTTGTTGCTGTGTAAAATCTTCTCTTGGTTTTGCCCATTTCACTCAGCATCAATTCATGGAAATCTTTCCAGGCTTTTCTAAAATCTGCCTGCTGATCATTTTTTTTTTTTCTTTTTCTGAGGCTGGGGTTAAGTGACTTGCCCAGGGTCACACAGCTAGGAAGTGTTAAGTGTCTGAGACCAGATTTGAACTCCGGTCCTCCTGAATTCAGGGCTGGTGCTCTATTCACTGTGCCACCTAGCTGCCCCCTTGATCATTTCTTATAGAGCAATAATATCCCATTACATTCATATACCATAACTTATTCAGCCATTCTCCAACTGATGAGCATCCACTCAATTTCCAGTTCCTTGCTTCTACAAAAAGGACTGCTACAAACATTTTTGTACATGTACCATGAAATTTCTGAAAGGATCCAAACACTAATTCCTATTCTGAACATTAGACTGGTATAGAGATTGAACTGGATGACTAGGGGATGCCATAGTGCATAGAGTGCTGTTTCTGAAGTCAGAAAAACATCTCCCTGAGTTCAAATCTGGATTCAGACACTTACTAGTTGTGTGACCTTGGGCAAGCCACTTAGCTCTGTTTGCCTAGTTTTTCATCTGGGATGGAGAAGGAAATGGTAAAGTCCCATTTACCAGATACACTTCAGTATCTTTGCCTAGAAAACCCCAAATGGGGTCATAAAGAATCAGACACGACTGATATGACTGAACAACAAAAAAGGATTGGATTATGATTTCACTGAAATAGAGAACTTCCAGGGAAAGAAACTCCCTCTACTACTTCAAGTGGGCATCTTTGAAACTTAACGAGAGTTGCTTGAGAAGTTAAATGATTCACCCATGGTCACACAGCCAGGCAGGACTGGAACTCATGTCTCTCTGGTTTTGATGCCAGCTCTATCTACTAGAACTCACTGCCTTTCAGTACTGTAGCCAATAATTTTTATGTCTGGGGAGAGTGCTATGAAATATATCCTCTTCACACAGCTGGGAAGGAGGCTGCAGGCGGGCTGCCCAGGAAAAAAAAAAAAAACTCACCTTGGTGGTATAGTGGCCACGCACCATCTGTTAGCTTCTTATTTTAATTAATTATTATTGTTTAAGTGCTAAGCTTAGTTGTTTCTAGTTGTTGGAGGACCAAGAGGGCTGTTGGTGTTCTCTAAATTTCAGTGCCCTGTATTGATGCTCTGATTGCCATGCCCTGGTTATGACTCTGATGAATCCCATATGGCTTAAAGAAAGATAACTCATCCAACTCTACTAAATTCTATTCATTTTAATTCCATAGGCACTACTGAGTAGCACCATAGTGCAGTAGATTTGTATTCTGATGGCCTAGGTTCAAATCCCCCTTCTGATAGTTATTGTCTAAATGACCTTGGGCAACTGACTTAGCCCATTTATTGTCTAGTTTCTTGTTCTGTAAAATGACAGGGTTGAATTAGGCTTTTGAGATCTCTTTCAGTCCAGAATCCTATGATTTTGTTATGTATGTTAAATGAAAGTCCTTGCACTCAGAATAGACATGAGAAATGCCAAGATGAGACATCCATTCTAATTAGGGATAAAACATATACACAAACTACAATGTGAAAAATTTCTATACATAGTGATCTTCTTCATTTGACTGGTTGAAATTCAAGTGTCTTCAAGTAGAGGAATAGCCCTAATGGAAAGTGTAGAGGGGATTTAGAGTCAGAAAACCTGGATGTTATTCCTAGTCCCTTCACTGTCCAACTGTGTGATCTTGGGTGATGCACTTAATCTCCCTAGGATTCCATTTCCTCTTATGTAAAATGAGGTGGGTTGATTAGTTGGTTTCATGGTCCTTTCCAGCTCTGACATTTTATAATCACGGGACTGTCTACTGTTAGTATATATTGAAAATATCCAGTTGATACAATCAAATGCTGATCAATCAGTCTGCTCAGGGACTGGAGTATTGGGATCTATTTAATTCAATCATCTAATCAGCAGTATGTGCTGGGAACCTGTGTGTAGTTGAGCTATAAGTGCTGGACTTGAATCAATTAACCAATTAATTATCTATGAAGAGTCTTCTATGTGCCAGGCACTGTGCTAATAGTGGCAGATATGCAGAAGGCAAGAATGCTGTTCCTACTCTCAAGGACCTCATAGTTTGATAGGGAAGACTATATAAATAACAACATCCAAATAAGCTATGGATAATATAGAAAGAAGATCATTTCAGAGAAGGCACTGGGAATGGGGAGGAGCCAAAGAAGGCTTCATGCAGAGGCAAGATTTGAACTCAGTGTTGAAGGAAGCCAGACAAGTTAAGAAGTGGAAGTGGGAAGGGAGGTCATTCCCCAAATGAAAGTCAGTGAAAAGGTACAGATATAGGACATGGGAGTATCATGGGTGTAGAAAACCAAATAATTCCTTATAGCTGGATCTTAGAATACATGTAAAGGTGAGAAGATTGGAAAGGGAGGAAGGCACCAGATTGTGAAGAGTTTCAGGTGCCAGATGGAGACATTGGGAGCCTCTGGAGATTAGTGAGTAGAGAGGCAACAAGGTCAGATCTACATTTTAGAAAAAACACTTTGATGGCTGTGTGGGAGATGGATTGGAGTGAAGAGAGAAGGTTTGAGTCAGGGAGAACAGCCAGGAGATTATTGCAATAGGCCATATGGGAGGTAATGGGAGATTCGACTAGGGTGGTTGTTGGGTGAGTGGAGAAAAGGAGGATATATATGGAGAATGTTGTGGAGGTAGCGATGACAAGATTTGACAATGGATTTAAGATGTGGGATGAGAGCAAGGAGGTTAGGATGACTGAGATTTCAAACTTTGGTGACCATAGGTACAAGGATCCAGGAATCATCTAGATAGAGATTATAATTGAACTTATGGGAACGGATGAGTTCACCAAGTGAAATAACTGAGAGGGAAAAGAAAAGAGATCGAGGACAGAGGCTTGAAAAATATCCATGGTTAGTGGATGTGATGTGATTAAAAATTCAGCTGGGGAGAGGACAGAAAGATAGGAGAAGCACCATGAGAATAATGCCATGAAAAACTAGAGAGGAGACAAGATGGTGAACTATGGTGAACTATAGTGTCAAAGCTTCAAGAGAGGTTAAGAAGGATTCGAATTGAGAAAAGACCATTCGATTTGGCCATTAAGAGCTCATTGGTATCTTTGGAGAGAGCAATTTTAGTTGAACCATGGGGTCAGAAACCTGATTGCCGAGGGTTTAGAATAGAGTGAGCAAAAAGGAAGTGGTGGTATTGGTTGTAGGCAGCTTGAGTTTAGCTGAGAATAGGAGGAGAAATAAAAGATGCTATTAGGTGAGATGGGCAAATCAAGAGAAAATCTATAAAGGAGGAGAGAAAAAATATGGGCATCTTTGTAGGCAATAGGGTAGGAGTCAGTAGATAAGAGGTTGAAGATTAGAACATGGGCAATATAATTGGGGGTAATCTGCTGGAGAAGACAGGAGGGGGAGGATGCAAGAGTTCTTGTTGAAGGGTTGGTAAGAAGGGGAGGAAAGAGAATAGGGGGAGATGTATGAATGATGTGCAAAGAGGAGAGAGGGGAAGGGTGAATGGCTTCCATTTTGGGGTGAAGTCTGAGATGAGGTAAGCTAAGAAAGCAGGGAGAGGAAGTACCATTGGAAGCTTGAGGAGAGGCAGGAATGCTTAGAAAAGCCATTGAGAAAGTGGGGAAGCTGATCTATTAGGGAGTAATTGAGTTTGAGTCTTGGAGTGTGATGCTTAATAAGTCACGTGATTGCACATTGATTCCACTGTCTGATTCTCATTTTCCTCATTTGAACTTCACAACAACTCTATACTATAGATTCTACAGGAATGATTGCATCCATTTTTCAGATGAGGAAACTGAGGATAAAAAAGTTAAATGACTTGTCTAAAATCAAAACAGCCATTAAATGTCAGAGGCAGGATTTGAACCGAAGTCTCCATGGCTCCAAATATAGCATTCTATGCATTAACCCAATGTTGGCACTGAAGTCACTGGTTGGTTGGACTTACAAACCCAAACTTTTTATGGAAAGCAAAAATTAGGCTGTCAGAGATTCCCTGGCTAGTCAAAGCACAAATCAGAAAGAGAAGCATAGCTATAAGTCGTGCTCCTTTTAAAACCAACATCTGGATTCAGACCAGTTCCACTGGTTTAGCGATGAAGAGAGAGCCATCTACACCCAAAGAAAAGACTGTGGAAACTGAGTGTGATTCACAACATAGCATTTTTATTCTTTTTTGCTGTTGTTTGCTTGCATTTTATTTTGTTTCTCTCTCTCTCTCTCTCTCTCTCTCTCTCTCTCTCTCTCTCTCTCTCTCTCTCTCTCTCTGTCTCTGTCTCTCTGTCTCTCTCTGTCTGTCTGTCTCTCTCTGTCTCTGTCTCTGTCTGTCTGTCTGTCTGTGTCTGTCTGTCTGTCTCTCTCTCTCTCTCTCTCTCTGTCTCTGACTCTCTCTGTCTGTCTGTCTGTCTGTCTCTCTCTCTCTCTGTCTCTCTCTCTCTTTCTCTCTCTTTTGGTTTGGTTTGATTTGATTTATGAACTAAGATAATTGTTTAAACATATAGGTATATATTGGATTTAACATTTCTACCACATATATATATATATATATATATATATATATATATATATATATATATATTTTGGACTACTTGACATCTAGGGGCGACAGGAGGGGAAAGGGGGGGAATTGGAACATAGGTTTTGCAAGGGCTAATGATAAAGAATTGTTCATGCATATGTTTTGAAAACTAAAAAACTTATTTGGAACTATACTCAAAAAGTTATCAAACTGTGCATACCCTTTGATCCAGCCGTGTTACTACTGGGCTTATATCCCAAAGAGATCTTCAAGAAGGGAAAGGAACCCATATGTGCAAAAATGTTTGTAGCAGCCCTCTTTGTAGTGGCTAGAAACTGGAAATTGAAAACGGATGCCCATCGATTGGAGAATGGTTGAATAAATTGTGGTAAATGCATGTTATGGAATATTATTGGTCTCTAAGAAATGAGCAGCAGGATGATTTCAGAGAGGTCTGGAGAGACTTACATAAACTGATGCTGAATGAAATGAGCAGAACCAGGAGATCATTATATACTTCAACAACAATACTACATGATGATCAATTCTGATGGACATGGCTCTCTTCAACAATGAAATGAACCAAATCAGTTCCAATAGAGCAGTAATGAAAAGAACCAGCTACACCCAGAGAAAGAACTCTGGGAAATGAGTGTGGACCACAACATAGCATTTCCATTCTTTCGGTTATTGTTTGCTTGCATTTTTGTTTTTTCTTCTCAGTTATTTTTATATTCTTTCTAAATCTGATTTTTCTTGTGCAGAAAGATAACCATATAAATATGTATACATATACTGTATTTAGCATATACTTTAACATATTTAACATGTATTGAACTACCTGCCACCTGGGGAAGGAGTGGAAGGAAGGAGGGGAAAAGTTGAAACAAGTTTTTGCAAGGGTCATTGTTGAAAAATTACTCATGCATATGTTTTGTATATGAAAAGCTATAATAAAAAATAAAGTAAAAAGCTTTAAAAAGAAAAAAATAAAACCAACATTTGATTTTTCTAAATCAATTGGTGAATTTCATGGGATTTTTTTTCTTTGAAGATGGCAGTCTTGAATTCTAATCTTGATCTTATCATATTCTATCTTTGTGACATTAGGTAAGCCAGTTGTCTACTTGGCCCTGGATAGTAAGCTCAGAGTTTGGACTAAATGACTCCTGGGACTCTTTCATCTCTGAAGCTATGATTGGGTATAATAAAAATAGTCCTTATATTTTTGGAGGACTTTGGAACTTTGAGAGGACTTTCTTGGAAACAGCCCTGTGAGCTATCAAGCCTAGGTTATCATTGTTTCTATTTTATAGAAAGGTTCTCTTCACTTCTCTTCACTGCATTCCATCCTGCATTTATTAAAAAAAAAAGAATTTGATGGAAAAAGTACAAGGCATGTTATATAATTTACTAGCAAATATAAGTGGGAATTAAATGTCTCAGATTTGTCTATTTCTGATAATAAATGGGAAGTAAAACTTGATTGATAGCCTAATTTAAAACACCCCAAACATTTATTAAGCACTTACTACATACAAGATATCAGTCTCTGCCCTTAAGAATCAAAGAATTTAGAGCTGGAAAGAAACCTCAGAAATAATTTAATACTACCTTCTAATTTTTCCCAATTGAAACTGAAGTTCAGAGAGGTTATGAATACCCAGGATCACATAGCAAGTGAGGGCAGGGATTAATTTTGGTATGGAATTTAGATCCATATTTTCTAATTTTTGTGTTCCCCTATCTTTCCACTGTACTACAGTTATTGTTCTAGGAGGAGGAGACAGAAAAACATAGCTGTATGTATTACAGGTTTGCTATCAAAGGGAGGTAGGGATGGGCAAGCATGTTTGAGAAAGCTTGGTGTCTGTGGCTGAGTGGGTGAACACAGAACTCAGGATTTAAAAAAGGACAGATTCTAGATCTACTTTGAAATAGGATATTGTTATTAAGTCATATCCAACTCTTTGTGACCCCTTTGGGGGTTTTCTTGGCAAAGAAAAAGAGACTGGAGTGGTTTGCATTTTCTTCTCCAGCTCATTTTACAGATGGGGAAACTGAGGTAAATGAAGTGATTTGCCCAAGGTCACCCAGCTAGTAAGTGTGTTGGAGGCTGGATTTGAACTCAGGTTTTCCTGACTTCAGGTCTGGCACTGTATCCACTTCATCACCTACTTATTCTTGAAACAGATTGGGAGATAAAAAACAGGTGTAGCTCTTTCCAGAGATGATCTGGCTCAACATCTGTGTATTTCCCAAACCAACCCCTAGGGTGCTTTTCTGAAGCTTGATTTTTAGGAATAATACCCACATCTGAGAACCTGGGATGGCCCAGTCAAATGGCATCTTGTTTTGGGGATGTAGATAAGAGGAAGTTCTTTTTGTTGGGTGTGTTTGAGGCTGGCTGGAGCATGATGGCATCTTAGACTAGACTAGAAGGTAGGAGAATTAGTCCTTTTCTTAGGTCTGGATATTGCCATGTTCTCTGGATATTTTTGCATGATTCAACTCATCCAATCTGATTTTTCTATGGTCCAAAGTTCTGTTTGAAGGCATTTCAAGCTGTAGCTTGAATATCCTTGACATACTCTGTTCTAAAGTCAGCTTGGGATCACTTATAATAGGGGTTGACATGCCATCTTCTAACTTCCTCCAGCTCAAATAGTCTATGTTCTAACATACTATATATATATATATATATATATATATATATATATATATATATATATATATATATATATATATATATATATGTATATATATATATACATATATATATGTATATATATATACATATATATGTATATATATATTTAAATAAAGCATTTTATTTTCAAAACATATGCATGGATAATTTGACAACATTGACTCTAGCATAGCCTTGTGTTTCAGATTTTCTCTTCCTTCCCCCACCCCCTCTCCTACATGGCAAGCAATCCAATATACGTTAAACATGTCAAAATATGTTAAACCCAATATGTGTCAACATATTTATACAGTTCTCTTGCTGCACAAGAGAAATCAGATCAAAAAAAGAAAGTAAGTGAGTAACACACTTATATTCTAACATTCAATGTTCTAAGGGCCCTTTAGCTCTGATATTATTCTCTGTGGTAGAGGATTGAATTTAGAGGCAGCTAGCTGATGAAGAGAATAAAACTCTTGTCCTGAAGAGAGCAACATATCAACAGTCACTAGCTGGGTGATTCTGGCTGAGTCATTTACCCTTTCCCTGCCTCAGTTTCCTCAATTATAAAATGGGGATAATGATGACATTTAGCTTTCAGGGTCATTTGGAGGAGCCAAGGAGATATTTGTAAAACACAGTGTGGTGCCCGGCACATAGTAGGTACTTTATATAACTGCTCATTTCCTTCCTCCCAGTTCTGATAGGCTCTGTTCTAGGGTGTCCCCCCCCCCAACTCAGACGCTCTACTTTGGAATAATCTAGGTTTTAAGATCTCCGTGGGCATTAGCATTCCATGTTCTAACATTTCACGTTCCGCGTCCCTCCCAGCTCTGCCGCTCGGTCCGCAGGCCCCTCTCAGACTCCCTGTTCTAATCTCTGCGTTGACTTTGAGCCCGTTCTGACAGTCTCGGGTTCTGAAGTCGCTCCCAGCTCCGGCTGGATGGTGGAACAGTCTTGTGTTCTAAGGTCCTTTCGCTCTGACATCCCCGGGTTCTGTGCTTCTATGAATAGTTCCTCTCTCCATCTGTTGCATCTGGGAGAGACAGCTGCTGCCTCCCCAGCAGGGCTGGCTGTTCCCCTTCAGGTATTTCAGGTACCAGGGGATGGGTGTGTGTGTGTGAGATAGCGCGTGCTGGGGGCTTGGACCGGTGCACGGGAAACTGTTTTAGGCTTTGTGCCTTTGGGCCCACGTGCTCTTTCCATCCTCTGCCTTTGCTTGGTGGGGATGGGGGGCAGGAAGCTTTCTGGGGGGGGCGATTTCCCAGTGGGGAGGCAGGGAATCGGGGTGGAGGGGGGGATTCCCAGCTGTGCCTTGATCCTCCTGGGCTGATGGATTACTCTGGTGGGTCACGAGGAGAGCCAAGGGTGGGGGAGGGGTCCAGCTGTTAGGGGCTGGATCCCAGGCCCCGCGGCTGGGGAGCTGTCCAGCGGGAGAGACGAGGGGCGGGAAACTGGTGGGTAGACTCTCCTGTGGGGCGCGGAGCGGGCACGCGCGCGTGGGCACGCTCGCGCTCGCGCTCGGGGGGTGGGGTGGGGGGGCGCTGCGCTACCTCGGGCCGGCCGGCGGGGCGCTAAGTTCCCCGCCAGCTGTTGCATGCACCGGCCCCGGGAGCCAGAGCCGTAGCCTGGGCCCTCCCGTATTCCCCGCGGGCCTCGGAGACCACTCCCCCGCCCCCTCCCCACACCACCCCAAGGTGAGCCGGCGTGGGGGAAGGGAGCACGGAAGCGGTGGAAGCGAGGGGTGGTGAACAGTGTGCCCCGGGCCCCAGCGGGAGGCGCCGATTCGGTGTCCGCCTGGCCCCTGGGGCTGGGCCTCCCTCCCGACTCTGCGGCTGCGGCGGGAGCCCCGCTCCCCGTCCCCCCGCCTCCCGGGGCTGGGCGGGGGGGCGGGGTACGCGGTGTGGGGTAGGTGCGGGTGGGCGCCTCCTGCCGCTGGGCCCGGGGCTCGCACAGCCGGGGAGGGGGCTGGGAGGGAGGGAGGGAGGCGCTGTGTGAGGGTTTCCAGACAAGAGACTACCTAGCGCCGAGGCAGACAGACACACGGAACCTGCAGCCGCCGGCCAGACAGGCAGACAGACGGCCAGCGGCCCCAGCCGGCGCACGGCTCCAACCCCCTCGGCGGGAGGAGGAGGAGGAGGAGGAGGAGGAGGAAGAGGAGGAGGAAGAGAAGAAGGAGAAGGAGGAGGAGGAGGAGGAGGAGGAGGAGGAGGAGGAGGAGGAGGAGGAGGAGGAGGAGGAGGAGGAGGAGGAGGAGGAGGAGGAGGAGGAGGAGGAGGAGGGAGGAGATGGTGGCGGGGTGGTGTCTGCACGCGCTCTCAGACACATACTGACACACACATACACACACTGGTTCACACACAGAGCACACACACACTCACTAGCGCACACTCGCCTGCACACCAGTGTGCACAGCACACTCACAGACCCATACCCAAACACTGGCAGGCAGGCACACAGCCCTCCCTTTCTCTCCTCTCTCTCTCTCTCTCTCTCTCTCTCTCTCTCCCCTCTTCTTTTTTCTCTCTTCCTCGGAGGCGGGCAGGCAGCAGCCCTCCCCCCTTCCCCCTTCCTCTGCCGGAATTCCATCCGGATCAGCAGGTAAGTGGATCCCTCTAGATCCCGGATCGCCTCTGGGATGCTGACTCTAACAGCAGCCTAAATTGGGTAGAGATGGGATGCTGCCGGGATGCTGTAACTGAAAGCTGGAGGTTCTATTCTAGGGCCCTCACCTCGTTGTGTGTGTGTGTGTGTGTGTGTGTGTGTGTGTGTTGGAAGAGAGTTGGAACAGGGTGCTAGGAAAGGGGGGGAGTCTGTGGAATAGGAAGGGAGGGGGCAACAGCTTTTTGGTATCCAGAGACTGGAAATTCCCATGGGGGGTAAAGAAGCCGCCTTGGATTTCTGGATGGATGAGAACAGGCTGGAAATAGCTGAGATGAATGATATGTATGAATTTATAGATTTTGGGGGCAAGGGGCAAGAAGGCAACAGCATGAGATTATCTAGAGGCTTTCCAAGAGATATTAGCCAACACCCCCCAAACAAGCTGCCTTTCTATCTCCTCCAGCAACTCCCAGATCTTTGCAAACTTTGGGGGATCTGGAGAATTGGGGGGTGGGTGCTCGAGGGGAAGAAAAGAGGCTGTTATGAGCATCCTTTCCAGAAGAGGGAAACAAGTATGGGAAGAGGGGAAGTGATGCTCTTGGAGACATGCCCAGAAGTCCTTTGGGACCCTTAGGGGGTTTTGAGTGGGGGTGGGATCAAAATTGGGCAACGGGATGGAAGAGCAGGAGGGGATTGGCCATATTGTGGGTGGGTCTTGAGGTTGGAGGAAAGTAGCAGGCTGGGGATTTGCAGCCCTCCCATGTGGGAAGTCAGGGGCCAAGGAAATGCTCCAAGGACTTCTGCAGCCAGAAAGGCCCTAGGATCCTTCCTTTTCTTCCAGGGGCTGGGGGCGACCATGTGCCATGTGTGTCTGGTGTGTTCATGCGCATGTCTGGACACATGGGCCTTGCTGGAGGTGTCTCTCTGGAGGAGGGGGGAGTCTTTCTCTGTGGGCAGGGTGCAGGGTGCATGCCTGCTGTGTCTATGCCAGGCATGTGGGACGGCTTCTCCTGGAGAAGGTGAAGGGCCCTGCTTTCTGCTGTGGAGCGTGTGTGTGTGTGTGTGTGTGTGTGTGTGTGTGTGTGTGTGTGTGATGTGCTGTCTCTGTGGTCTGAAGAGCAGGTGAGAGCAGCCCTGGGCAGGAGAGGAGAGCTGTCCCGGGGTGTGGGGCTGAACAGACTGCTCTGCAGTAGTGTGCTCTCTCTGCCATCTTTCTCTCACCCTTTCCCCTTCTCTCTGCCAGCAGGCACAGCCCTCTCTGCACTTGCCTGCCTCTCCCTCTCCCTTCTTAGCCCTCAGATCTCAGATCCCTCAGATCTCTCTCTCCTTCTCCTACTCCTTTTTCTTTTTTCTCCTCTCCCTCTTCTTTACCTCTCTTCATCTTCCCCTTCTCTTTTCCTTCTTCCCTCTTTAATTTCTCCCCTTCTCAACCTTCCTTCTTCTCTCTTCTCTATCTCCCTTCTTATCCTCTTCCATCTCTTTACCCTCCCTTCTCCTCCTCCTGCCTTCTTTTCTTCCCTCTATCCTTTTATTCTTACCCATTTTCACTTCTATTTGTATTCTTTCCCTGTTTCTCCCTCCCTTTCTCCTTTCTTTACATGCCTTTCTCTTTCTTTTCTGTCCCCCATCCTCTTTATCTTTTCTAATATCTTCTCCTTCCCTTCTCTTTTCCTTCTTCTTCTCTTCCCACCATCCTCTCCCTTTCCCTCCTCTTCCTGTTCTTTTTCTACTCCTTTCCTTGCCTCTCTCCTCTCCTTTTTCTCTTTCCTCCTATGCCACCTCTTCCTTTTTTCTCTTATCCCTGTCCCCTCTCCTTTATATCCTTCTCTCATCTCTTTCCCCCTTCTCATCTGTCCATCCTGTTTTCTCAGACCACTCTCCACTTCATGAAGAGCCAGATCCCCCGTTCCCTTCCCCCTCCATCTCCTTCTCTGTTATTGGGATTCTATGGATCCCCAAAGAGCTATGAGTATCAGACGTGTGGGCCAGCCATAACTGATAGAGGGTAGGTGAGCGGGTGTGGCTGCCTGTCTCTATAGCATGTTCATGTTTTAATAAGCTAAGCTTCCTTTGCTAGAGGTTTTCTGGGGGCCTTTTGCCCACTGTGGTGTGTATTTATGTTATGGTATATTCCTTCCTGAGCTCCCAAATGTGGAGGTGCAGGAGACAGGGTTGGAGGGTGTCTATATGTTGTAGATAGGAAGCTCTTCTTGTTTATGTATGCCCATGGGTCAGTCTGGGGCATTAGTGTGCAGACTCCTACTCAGACACGCTGGACACTTTCAGTATCTTGTCACCTGGAGGAAAGTCCTAGGATCAGAGACTCAGAGCTGGCAAGAAAGTTAGCAGCATTCAGCCCATCCTTTTTAGTTGACAGTTTAGAAAACTAAGATCTGGAGAAGGGAAGTGATTTACCTATAATTATATAGGTGGGCAAGGAGAGCTGAGATTCCCAACCAGGCCCCCTGGACTAAATGCCATCCTTTTCAAGTATATCATTACATTTCCTAGCCATGTCAGCATGCTCACTCCTGTATACACTGCTACTCATGTCCTCGTGTGTGTGTGTGTGTGTGTGTGTGTGTGTGTGTGTGTGTGTGACCTGGGCAATGTGGATGTGTCTCTGCTCTAAGTTAGCTGTGAAGATGACTGTCTTGGTTCCTTGAATGTGTATGTTGGGAGAGAGGGAGGCTGGTCCTTGATTCTAGGCTCACAGAATTCTAGGCTGCAAGTCATCTCTAAAGCCATCTAGTTTCTCATTTTGCAGATGAGGAAACTGAGGCTGAGAGAAGAGAGATGACTTACAAAGAGTATTCCTTTCCTTTCCTTTTTTCTTTTTCTTTTCCTTCCCTCTTCCTTTTTCCTTCTCCCTCCCTCTTTCCCTCCCTTCCTTCCTACCTTCCTTCCTTTCTTCCTTCCTTCCTTCTTTCCTTCCTTTCTTCCTCCTTCCTTCCCTCCCTTCCTCCTTCCCATTCTTCTTTCATTCACAAATTCATTCAGATATACATTCATATAATACATACATATATTCATTCATTCATCCAAAGAGCATTTTTAAAAATCCCTTACCATGTGCCAGATGAGAAAAAAAAAGATAAGAATTATGTGGTATCTAGACAAATAGATTTGAGTCAGGAAAATCTGAGTTCAACTTTCCCAGTTGATCATTCAAACTGTGTGATCTTAAGCAAGTCATTGCTTAATGTACCTCCAATACCTTAGCCAAATTCTTAAAATCCTTAAGTTTCAGAAATGCTGCATTTTATATTGGCAAATGGAGATTCCTTGTTAAGAGTTCCTTAAACCAATGAGATCCTACCTCTGAACTCCTCTCCCCTCTCCCCCTACCCCCACCAAAAGTTACCAAATCTCAGACTGATCTTGGAACCTGTGGATTTGAGGAGACACCCATTGAGCTAGACTAAGTCCCAGACAGAGATGAATTTATGCAAGGATAAATCTTCCTTTCTGGTGGTGGAGACCTCATAGCTAGCTGTGGAGGTGAGTGGAATATGAACTTCACCTTCACCTTGTGTCTATGGTCTCCACATGGATCCCCCTGTGTGTCTCTATGTGTAACTATCCCAGGATTGGGACCACATGTGAGATGGGTATGGAGAATATTAGAACCTGGCCTTCAGAATGGCCCAAACTCAGAATTTGAAGGGACCTCAGCCACTAGGACATCCAAAGAACCTCCACTGTCTCTCACTTGACAGGTGCTCATCTAGCTTCTATTTAAATATCCCCCAACGAGGGGGAGCCCACTTCCTCCTAAGGCAGCCTGATCCACTCCAAGACAACTCTCATTGTCAGGACGTTTTTTCCTTGTCAAGCAGAAAGATGCCTCTTTGTAACCCCCTCTCCTGGATTTCAACTTTACCTTAGTCTCAGTTCTACCCTTAGATGCCAGGCAAGAATGAATCATTCCTCCTCACAGGATAGCCTGAGATCCTCCTTTGTTCTGCTGGTTTTTCTCACAGGACTGAGATCCTGTGTTTGTTGGTTACCCGGGAAACCCCATCTTCCTCCTCCTTTTCCCCAGCCAAGCCAGGCTAAGGAAGCTATCTCAGACTTCCCTCACTCTTTGTGACCTAGTGACCCACCTGAGGACTGGGAATCCCTTTGGGATTAGTCATAGAGTCCCACTTTTCTTGGAGGGTTGGAAGTGGAAGGGACCTAGATTTCCTAACCCCAGATCATCAGAGATTTGGGGAAAGGTGACCTTGACCCTTTAGATCTCAGGAACTATATGAGAGAAGGTTCCCACACTGCTCTGTGGGAAGAGATGAGGGAGAGAGAAATAACTTTGTGTGGGTGGGTCTGCTCCAGAGGTGGAACTTTCTCCTTTTTTTACCTTTTCTTTGAATATTCTTCTGTTGGATCCTGGGAGTCTAGCTTTGAGCTGCAAAGAACCACAAAACCCTTCTGGTCTGGTTCTCTTATTTTATAGAGTGACTTTCAAGCTTAAGATGCAAATCCAGGTCCTCCTGAGCTCCAATATGTACCATTTCTACTGAACCTCTTTGGTCCACAAGAGGGACCCACAGGTCCCTCCCGGGCTGCCAGACACATCGTCAATGATCGAGGTCTGGAGAATAACAATCATTACATCATCTCATTTACTTCTTTCTTCCTCATACTACATCTCCCATCTGCCCTCTGTGCTTCCTCACTTGAGGGAACATGGGACCTGATGGAGAGAAAGTCAAAAAGTTCAAATCTGACCTCACACTAACACGAGCTGTGTGACCCTGAGGAAGCCCCTTTTAGCCCATCAGTCTTGGTTTCTTCCTTTATAAATTGAACCTGATGACCTCTAAAACTGAGTGCAGTCCAAATCAGATTAAAATGTAATTGGGAAATGTTTAACAAAATAAGTAAAAAATACAATACAACATAGATAATGTTAATTGATGGTATTTTAAGTCAATATGCAATCTACAGTGATCTGTTTCTATTTGAGTTGGTCCAAGGTGCTTTCAGTTTCAGATCATCCTATGATCCTTTGCAGTTGAACTTGTTCCCCATGCCTGAAAGACTCATGTATTCTAAGAACCTGTGACTTCCTTCAAGACTCAACTCATTCACCACCTTCTTTATGAACATCCCTCAGATACTCATACCTTCCCTTCTGAGGTTACGTTGTATCTACTTGTATTTTTTTTTTTTTTTATCTATATGTTGCCTTTCCTGTTCCTTGAAGGCGGGGGCTGGCTGACCCTATTTTTTTTTCTGTGCATTTCTAGCACTTAATATAGCACTGACATGTGGCAATTAATGAGCAATTGTTGGTTGATTGAATGATCCTTAAAACAACTGAAAGTGTGCCTGGACAGGGATTATTAATTTCATTGTATAGCCTAGAAGACTGAGGTTTACAAAAGCATGTATGTATGTCTCTGTCCGTTTGTCCATTTTTCTCTTTTCTTCCTTCCCCTCCCTCCCTTCTTCCTTCTATCCTTCTCTCTCTCCCTCTTCCTCTCCTCTTCCCCTCTCTCTGTGTCTCTTTCTCTCTCTCTCCTTCCTTCATTCCCTCCCATCTCTCTTTCTTCCTTTCATTCTCTCTTTCTTTCTTCCTTTCTTTCTCTCTTTCTTTCTTCCTTCTTTCCTTCCTTTCCTTTCCTTCTTTTGTTTCTTTTCTTTTCTCTCTTTCTTTTATTTTCTCTCTTTTTCTCTCCCTCTCTTTTCTTTCTTTCCTTCCTTTGTCCCTCCCTGCCTCCTTCCTTCCCATCTCCATCCTTTCTTTCTTCCCTTCCTCCTTCCCTTCCTTGCTTCTTCCTCTCTTTCTTTTTTCTTTTCTTTCTCCCTTTCTTTCCTTTTTCTTTCTTTCTTCTTTCTGTCCCTCCCTCTTTCCTCTTTCTTTCCTTCTTTCCTCCCTCCCTCCCCTCCTCCCCTCTCTCCCAGTTATTTATGACTGATAATAGGGAGAGTCAGGATTAGAACTCACATTTCCTTCTCATTCAAGGGTTTTTCTGTTACGTTGTGTTTCCAACCTCATCTCCCTGCCTGTTGGCTCTCTGTAGTGCTTGGCAGGCTACTGGATATCTTGGGGTCCCATCTGCTTCAGGCATTGGTAAATATAGAGAAGGGAAGAAAGGTGGGGGGATGAGGGGAAGAACTTTTATCTCTGGCTTTTAGTGACAGTTTTTTAGGGGAAGAAAGGAAAGAAAAAGAAGAAAAATAAGAAAGGAAAGAAGGAAAGGAAGAAAACAAGAAGGAAAGACAGAAGAAAAGAAATAAAGAAGGAAGAAAAGAAGGAAAGGAAGGATAGATTTTGTGCCCAAAATTATCAGAGAGGGTTGGCACAAATCCTTGAGTTGGGCTCGAGGACTGACACCTGTAGTGAACCAGGGGAGAAGACCTTGCCAAAAGTGGTCTAGCTTAACGACTTCTACACTGAAGCCCAAGAACTGAGGTTGGATGGTGGTGGGGGTGGCAGTGAGCATGTTCTAGTCGAATAGGACCAGGAGGAGGCAGTGTGGTACCTTCTAAAAAGTTCGGTCCCAAGAATTAAAGGGCCATGGTTCAAATTCCATATTATGTGTGCGTGACCTTGAGTAACTAACCTGATTTCTGTGGGACTCAGTTTCCAAATCTGTAAAAAGAAGGGATTGGACTAGATAATTTATTAAAGATCTTCTAATCTTAATCCTAGATACTGTAATACTGGGTGGATGATGATCTGTGTCACTTTACTCAGTTTCCCTCTCTATAAAGTGGTTTTAAGCATTTCTCCCCATCTCATTTATATATTTACTCCATTTATTCACTAATTTATTTTTCCAACAAAACTCTTTGGGCATTTACTATCAATCAATCAACAAACGTTTACTAAGTGATTGCTTTGTGCTTGGCACAGGGCTAATTGTTGGGGGAATTTATAGATGAAAGGAAGGGTCCCTATCTTCTCGAGAGCGTATATTCTAGTAGGGAGAATGATATAAACACTTAAGTATCCCATGAAGGAGAATGTGGTAAGGAGCATAGGAAAGCTATAAATAGAAAATTAAGGGAACTCTGAGGATGGAGAGGTGACTTCCAATTGGGAGGATAAAGGAAGACATCCCAGAAAAAGCATCCACCTAATTGGGGCTTGAAGGATGAGTAGAATTCCTTTTAAAAGATGAATTTGTGTCTTTAAAGCAAAGCAAAACAAAACTCGTTTTCTGATACACAAAGCAAAACAACTAAATCAAGCTGACTCACAAAATGAATGCATCTGATCACGTGGACAGCATTCTGCAAATATTCAAATATTCACTCTGCAAATACTCAACAAGTCAGGATGGGAGGAGGGCATTCTATGTGGTGGGAACAGCATGAGCAAAGGTGCAGAGGTGGGGAAATGTTTGATGGGGAAATGACAACTTGTCCAATTTAACTAGAATGTAGAAGATGGAAAAGGGAGGAGCATAAGAGAGGTCTATAACAGTATACTGAAGCCATGTTCTAAGTACCAGATTGAAGAAGGTCTTTGAGCAGGGAATTAATATGATATACAAGCACATGGAGAAGATTACTCAGGATGGATTAGGAAGGGAGTGAGGGAGAGGAAGGAGTCAGGGTGAATGCATGGAAGGTGCTGGGGCTTATAGGTAGAGTTTGGGGATGAAACGGATGGGCCAAGATGGACACAATAGACATTTTGGAGGAAAATAAAATCCTGGGCAGGAAAGAGAGTGAGATAAGTTTACCCTTCCTCTTCTTCATTATCTCCTCTGCATTCCCTGGGCTCCCTTAGCTATTGGGGACCCTCCCTTTTTCCACCAGTTCATAGCCAGTTTCCCCCATTTCTTTCCTTTGAGACAGGAATTGGGTATTTAAAAATACTTTACTGAGACATGTGACCACAATATGCAGTGTGTCACAGTGGGGAGAGCTGGCTTCTGATTCAGTAAGATCTGGCTTCAGTAAGACTCTTCTCTCTGCCTCAGTGGCTGTGTTACCTTGCACAAGTCCCATAACCTCTCAATGTTCCAGACAATTCTCTAGCATTGATAGAAGAAAGAGACATCATTGATCAGAGGATTCTCATGTCCAGAATTAATCCCTGTCCCTACTGGAGCTTAATGGGATAAGGTAACATCAGATTCAGTTTAGAGAACCCAATCAGAACCCTGATCCTGATCACTTTGTGGGCTAGAAAGCAAGCACTAAGGCACCTTCCTTGAGCCTGTCACCAAGCCTGTGAATTGCATTAAATCGATGTAGCCTTAGATATGAATTTGTAAGGCTCGGTTTGATTTGTAGGAGACACATATAAGGACGTCTGCTCAGCACAGGAGATAATCGCAGGATGAAACAACCTCTGCCTTCAGGAGGCTTCCAGTCTAGTAGGAGAAACATGATGGAAAAACATTGAATTTGGAAGCAAAGGCCTGCTTTTAAAACCCGACTCTGTTACTTATTAACTGGGTAACTCAGGAAAGGTCACTCAATCAACTTGGGTCTCCCCTATAAAATGAGGGAGTTGGATGAGATGACCTTTGAGGTTCCTCCCAGTTCTGACTTTCACAATTCTAAGCTCCCTTCCAGCTCTGATATTCCATGTTCTTGAGGTCCCTCTTGGCTCTGTCAGTTCTATTTTCTAAGTTTTCTCCTCATTTCTCTTACTTTCACGTTCTAGGTTTCATCCCAGGCTTGAAATCCCCCACAGGGGGTTCTTTACCTTTCACCCCTGTGCATGTATGCCATGGATCCCTTTGACAGCCTGGTGAAACTTAGTCAAATTGTACTTTATTGCCTATATTCATAATGGAAAGAAATGCTACATTTCAGTTCAAGGTTAGGGAAAATAAAGATGTAATATTTTAAGTTCATGGACTTCCTAAAAATCTGGGGGTAGGGGTGTGTGTCAGTGGATCCCAGCTTAAAATCCTCCATTTTAAAGCCTCTTCTGATGAACATTTTCCATGTTCTAATCTCTTTCCAATCCCATCAAGCTATGCCCACAAGCATTTATTAATAAAAGCACCCATTATGTGCCAGATAGTGGGCTGATTTTTGCCCTTGAAATAGGCTACACTACAGATGGTTGCATCTTTCTGAGCTGGCCTTGACTTCAGTCTTATTATTGGCTAGATGGTGGGGAGAGGAGAGCTATCTGCTCCTGAACCTCTCCCTCTCTTGAGTTCCTTTTACTTCAAACTGTGGGACTCAGTTTCCTTTTCTGTAAAATGAGACTTGGTATTCTAAATCTGTGCTCCTCTAATCTTTCGATCCATCCTTCCTTTCCTGAAGAAGATGGAGGAAGGCTGGAGTAGGGCCCAAGGAGAAGGGTTTTCTTTTGCTTTCAGCACCTTCAAGAGGGACTCTCAGCCTCAGTTTCCTCCTCTGTAAAATGGCAGGTTGCAATGAATCCATCCTACACAAACAGCCTGTGCTTCTTGGAGGGGTGGCTGAATAGTGGGGGAGGTAGGACAGAGAGAGCTGTATTTCCCTGGCACCCTCAGAGGTGCGAGGCGACATCCCAGAGCTGCCAGAGACGTGAGCTCTTGCTGCCATATGCCACATGCCCTCCTCCCTCACTGCACATTGGAGCTTAGTGAGGGTTCAGGGGACACAGTTTTTCTCTGTCACATCCTCCACCTCAGGAGGCTGAGCCCCCCTCTGGCTCTTCTTGTTTTCAAGCATTTTTTTCACTCCTTTTATCTTAGGGAGTAAGAATGAAGTGAATGTGGTCTTCTCATTTAACAGGAAAGGAGACAGAGGAAAGGACTTGCTTAATACGGGTAATTAGTGGCACCCAGGACAACTCCAACTATCATTTACAACCTTTGTAATCTTAGGAAATTCACTTAAAGTTTCTTATCTGTAAAATGGATGTGAGAGTTGGACTTGATGACTTTTAAGGTCATTTCCAGTTCTAGATCTGGGCTCCTATGATACCCCCATATCTAGCACTTTGACCTATCTCTTATTGAGTCCTTGACTCTTTCCCTTGTCTCCGTGGCTGCCCAGCCATCTTCTCTCTGACCATTACCCCAAGGCTGGCAAGGGTAGAGCTGGTTCTGGGAATCCACGATTGGGGTCAGCTTCTCCTTGATGGCTGGGGTCCCCTTCAGGTGCTGTATTAATAGTCCATAAGGTTAACTTAATCTGCATCTCTCCCACTGTCTCTGCCTGAATTCCCGATTAAATTAACATTCTCCCTGGCTCAATTAGCCCCCGAGCAGAGGTGGAGTTATTAATGGGGATATTATCCAGGGCAGCAGAAGGAGTTCCCTCCTCCCTCCCCACGCATGCGCTAAGGAGCAGCTTCCCCACTTCCCCTTAAGGCCTTGGAGATGCTGGCTTCCTACCTCAGTTCTGAGGTGAGGGAGGGGAAGTAGTTCCTGGAGGTACCATGAGGGTCCTCCTGCTCTGAGACTGGGGGTTGGACCAAATGACCCGGGAAGGAGAGAGAGTTTTTGATGCTTCGCTTTGATGCAAAGTGATAATGGATGGCCACTGGGCCTTCTGTTCTAGTTAGTCTTAGTTAGTATTTTATGTGATAAGCTAGTTTGTATTTTATTCTTTTGCTAGACTGTAAGCTTCATGAAGGCAGGGCCATAGCTAAATTTTGATGTCCCTTTGCTTTGAACATGAGAACTTTCCATGTAATGAAGGCTTTAAGGCTTCTTTAGCTCAGCTATCTCCTTTTCCCAAGAAGACTTCTCTGATTCCCCTTGTTTAGTAATGGTATCTCTTTCTCTGGTTTAACAAAGTACTCGGGGTGTAGGTAATTCTCCATTGCTTTCCCCCCACCTCCTGCCCTTTTTTGGGTTTCATCAGTTTTGAGAAACTTCCAGTGTAGAATTTTTCTCCTCTCTTGCAGAACTGTTAATTTGTGGTCTTAGAGAGGTGTCTTAACCACTTGGAGGTGAAATAATTTGCTCAGGGTCACAAAGCTGATAGGTCTCAGAAGGGGGATTTGAACCCTGGACTTCCTGCTGTTTCTCATATGGGAATCATAGAGCTCTAGAATTTCATTGCTATAGGAAACTCCTGCCAGGAAAAATATCTGTACCAATGGAAATCCAGCACCTAGCACAGTGCCTGGTAAACAGTAGGTACTAAATAAATGCTTGTTGATGAGTTGATTGTATGACTGATTGTGTAATATTACATATTACAATTATCAACGTTGGAAGATTAATTACATAAGGACAGGGATCATATCTCATTTAAATTTGGAAACATACTCCCTGTTCACGAAGGGCTAACAGTCTTTTGTATACAAGGGAGATGTATGTATGTATGTGTATATATATACACATACATACATACATGCATATATATGGAGTTTAAGAAATATTTTAATTGGATATTTTGAATTAAATTGATGAGTCTCAGGAGGACCTATCTCACCATTTGGGCGTGAAAACTAGACTGCTCTATCCTCAGCTGAAATTTACAGGAAATGGAGGGTATATATGAAGGAGTCTTAGGGTAGGAGTGTTATTATAGGAGAAGATTCTGGGAAAGTCAGATGCCTACTTTGAAAGATCTTGAATATCATTCAGATAATAGGGTAATAGGGAGCCACTGAAAACCTTTGGGTGTAGGGGTGACGGAATGTCACTTAAGAATAGCGATTCTGGGGGGCAGCTAGGTGGTGCAGTGGATAGAGCACCAGCCTTGAATTCAGGAGGACCCGAGTTCAAATCTGGTCTCAGACACTTAACACTTCCTAGCTGTGTGACCCTGGGCAAGTCACTTAACCTCAAGTGCCTCAGCCAAAAAAAAAAAAAAAGAAAAAGATTAACAATAGCGATTCTGCTCACTTGGATAAAAGAAGGACTAGAAAGAAAAGAAAGGAGGTTAGAATAAGTAAATTAAAAATCATTTAAATGTTTACTATGTGCCAGACACTGTGCTAGCATTAGGAATAGAAATACATAATGAGAGAAAGCCTATTCTTCAGGAGTTTACATATGAATGGGAGAGGCAATTGATATAGAGAAGGATGTTTTGGTCTGGGAAATCACAGAAAGAAGGCTCAGTCCAGGTTCTTCTCTTTTCCCTTCAAATGACGTTTTCCTATGGGATCTCCAAGCATCTCCAAGCAATTAAATCCCAGATCTCTATATTCCACTCTGATCTCTCTCCTGAGATTCAGCCCCACATCACCACCTCTCTATTGGATGTGTTAAACTGAATGTCTAGTAGTCATCTTAAACTCCAAATATCTAAAGTAAAACTCATTACTTCCTCCCAAATCCTTCCTTCTTTCCAATGACTGCTAATGGCCCCACTATCCTCCCAGTTACCAAAGCCTGCAATCTCAGTATCTTTTCAACTTCTCAATTCCTCATATACAGCCAATTACTAACTTCAGTCATTTCTGTTACCATAGAATCTCTCAGATCTGCCCCCTTCTCTCCCTTCACTCGTAACCATTATATCCCTAATGCAATTCTCTCTCCCTCTCACCTGGACGATTGGAAGCAATAGGCTTCTATTTGGTTTCTGCCTCAAGTCTCTCCTTACTCCAATCCATTCTTCATTCAGCCACTAAAGAAATCTCTCATATCATCCATCCTTTAATAAAGATGAGAGTAGTTTAATATTACCATCCTAATAAGATATCACATCTTGGTTTGACATTTAATACTTACCATCTGACCCCTTCCTAGTTTTATTCCTTCCTCAAGTAATCTCCTATCTAGTTGCAATGGTTTCCTCACATATGGCACTCCTTTAAACCAACTCTATGCCTTTGCCTGTTATACACACCAATAATGACCTTCCTACCACCTCTGATTCTTGGAAGCTCTGCTTCCTTCATCCCACTCTACCCAGCTCCAGTCAAACTCTACCTTTTGTAGAAGGTCTGTTCCCTTTCCCCACCTGATAATGTTTTCCCTCCGAGATCACTTTTTGTCTGTATATATTCTGATTCTCCCTCCCCCATGTTGTCTTCTTCAAATGAAGGTAAGCATCTTGAGAACAGGAATGGCCTTTTGTTTTCATTTGTATCTTCAGAACCTTGGACAGATCCCAATATGTAGTAAATTCAAATTCCTAAAGTTGTAAGCTATATCCATTAGGTGATACAGGGCAGTGTGTGTTCCACACTGAGAATTGTCCTCCTTGTATATGGTGTGTGTGTGTGTGTGTGTGTGTGTGTGTGTGTGTGTGTGTGTGTGTGTGTGTGTAAACAAGTGTTTACAGGAGATGGATCTCTTGGGTGCTCAGACCAGAAGAATAATAGTCTAAACCAAAGTCTGTCCAGGGAGGGAAGGCTTGCACATACATGAAATCCGAGGAAATCAAAATCGTCAGATGTGTCACAGCTGGAAAAGATCAGATTTGGAAAGGCTTCCTGTAAGAGGTGGGATTGAAGCTGAACCTTGAAGGTCAAGGAGACAGTAGATTGGTAGAAAAACAGACTTCCAGTCAGGGGGTTGGCTATAAAGAAATGGTAACAAACTTGGATAAGCAGTTGAGCTAGAACTGACATTTCTTGGTGGAGATCAGGAGGACAGAAGGCTGGAGCAGTCTTTGGGTGCCTGACTGGGGGAAGGCAACAGCTGAATGCTACCTCTTCCCCCATACTGAATTCTTCCAAGGTGTGAGGTTGTTCCAGTTTCAGTTCATCTGTTTGTCCCTTTCTGGCCCTTCCTACCTCCCTGTCTCTCTGCCTCTCCATATGTCATTGTCTCAGTGGTACTTGTATATGTTTGTTCTTTCTTCCCTCCACTCTTGACTCCCATCTCCATTCTCTCTTTCCTCTTGTCCCTTCCTCCTCACTTCTCCTCCCTTTCCTCTCTTCTCCTTCACTATCCTATGCCCCAAACATCCTCATCTTCATGTTCTTTTTATTTTTCCCCATCCTTTTCTCTCTTGAATTCTTCTTTCTCCTTCCACTCCTATCTCCTTTCTATTTCCACTCTTTTCTACCCTTTTCTGCCTTCTTCTTCTCTCTATCTTTATTTTCTCTTTTGCCTTCCTCTTTCCCCCTTATCCTCCTTTCCACCTTTTTCATCCTCTTCTTTCCTTCTTTTCCTGTGCCTCCTTCATTCTTCTTCCTTCCTTCTCTCAAGTCTTCTTTCCCTCATTTTTGTCTTGGCTTTCTTTCTCTTCCTCCACCTTCATTTTTCTCTTTCTCCTGTCTCTTGCCTTTATTTCCTTCCCCATTGCTACTTTCCTCCTCTCTCCCTCCTTCCCTCCCTCTTTCTCTCCTTTCTCTTTCTTTCATTATTAATAAATAAATCCTCTGTAATGTAAAAAAGATGTTTTCATAGGACCCTGAGTAAGAAAGAAGGTGCCCATCTCTTCCGTAAAAATAAAACAAACTGCAATAATAATATGGGGCAGTCTGGGTAGGTGAGAGTGGAGGTGGTGAGAAGTCAGGGAACTGATCCACCTGGGAAGTCATGGGACTCCGTGTGTACTGGTCATGAAGAATTAGTCCACACAGGCTATTTCAATGGAGCTGTTCATATCATATATGCATATGACTTGAGCTCTAGCCCTCACCTCCCTCTTAATCACCCTGAATCACAGAATGTTAGAGTTAGAAGGGACCTTTCCATGTCCTCTGATCCAGGGCTTTCATTTGGCAGAAGACATTATGGGTTATAAAAGAGAGCGGCTTGCCTAAAGTCACACAACTTAGCAGCCGAGGACAAAATGAATTGTGGGGTGTTTCATTCATTAATTACAAGTCTTCCGTGTGTCCAGCCTTATGCTTGTTCTTTGGTGTTGAGGGAGAAGCCATGTGTAGTCATCAACCTCCAGGGGCTCCCTGTCAAGCCCAAGTATGCGTGCAGGGCGTGGATTGATGTAGTTTTCATTGATGGGATAAATGGATAATTTCAGTCAAGATTTCCAGGCCCATTGTGAGCAGGATTGTTCCATTTTTTGCGCTTGTATCTTCAGGATCTATCGTAGTGCTTGACATACAATAGGAGCTTAATACATGTTGATTGATTGATTTCTGTCTGGGACAGAGGAAGGAGATAAGGGCCAGCTTCAGGGAGAAAGTGGATCTTTATAAAGCTTAAAACTCCATATCTTGGGGAACTACTACAGTTGGCAAGATGGCATGAGTTGAGAGGAGTTTCGGGGATGGAAATGTCTTGACTAAGATATAGGCAGGTTGCGTGGCAGGGGGAGAGCCATGAGTGGGGAGCTCTGAGCATCCACACGGGGTTCTGTGTCCATGCCCAGGGCCATGCAGGCATGCATCCAAATGTGAGGAGACATGTGGGAGGGAATATATATAGTGCAGGAATTCATTCATTCACTCATTCATTCACTCATTCATTCATCTGTTCAACAAGCACTGATTAGTCACTACGTGTAGGAGCTATACTTCATTTAAAAGTATACAAGGACTAAAACAATGACCCGATGCCTGCCTGGCTGATGTTCCTAGGCTAACGGCCACTTGTGCGGCGCCATAAAGTTCATAAAGCCCTGGAGGGGGGGGCATTTTACAGAATCTAAGATAATAAAGGGGAAAGTCCACAGGGCTAGTAAGTGGCCAAGAGGAAACTTGAATCCAGCTCTTCTGGGCCCGAGTGCAGAACGGTTTCCATTATCTCGGGTTCTGGGCAGCTAGGGTCTTGTGTGTGTATGTACATGGATGTGGGGATTATGGTATGTTTGCTGGGGAAGATGGGAGTGGAAGCAGGAAGTACAAGGTCATGGATTTTGAGCTAAAGGGCACTTTAAAGACTACTGAGACACTCTCTCAGAAGAAGGAAACCGAGGCCCAAAGCGGGGGGAAGATCGCTCAAGGTCACCCAGTTGGTTGGTCTTAGAAGCCCGTGTTCCTCCTCCTCCTCCTCCCTCCTCCAGCCCCCTCAGGTTCGTGCTCAGAGGCACCCCCGGAGCCGAACGAGGCCGTGTCTCTGTGGCCCTGGGTGGGATAGGCTCGGGAACAAGAAGTCACTTCTCTGCGAAGGCTTTCATGCACCGAGGGCACCACAGGAATGCTGCATTACTGTTATTACTATAATCATCATGTTCTCTCAAACAAAGCCCCCCACCCACAGGCCCAGCGCCATTCCCGCCCCAGCCCTGCACCCAGCCCTGAGTCACTCACTTCCAGGCCAGTGCCGAGGGCCTGGGGACCCACCCCCCTCCTACATGGGAGGCACACGCCTGTGCCGTGGCAAGTACCTCCCTGCACAGGCCTTCCTCTCATCCCTGCCATGTCCCCTTATTGCTAACTGGCCTGAGGGCGGCTTTCTTTGCCCCTCGGAGCCCCCTATTTCCCTAGGAGTTCTTAGCATTTTGGAAGGGAGTGAGGGCTGGGTCTCTTTCCATCCCCCAGGAAAGCATCAGGCAGACTTTCTTTCCTGTTCTGCCCCGTGCATCGGCACTGGCCGGGGTGCCAGGGGTTCCGGGCTTCCAGCTTCTGCCCCTCCTCACCTGCCCCAATCCTGTGGTATCATGGGCTAGCAAGGACCGTTCCTGATCCCAGTTCCTTTGCATGCAAAGCAGCTCCCTGTCTCCCGGCCCCGTAAGGGAGGAGGGAGGTGGTCGTGGCAATCAGGATCAGGGTGTTGGCTGGTACGTTTCCCTGCTGTGTGTGTGTGTGTATGTGTGTGTGTGTGTGTGTGCACTGCCTCTTTGGCCGCTGGGCTGCAGTGTGAGCCTGCATGTGTGTGTGTGTGTGTGTGTGTGTGTGTGTGTGTGTGTGTGTGCGCTCGGGAGGATGAAGCGGGATGCCGTTGGAAGGACAGAGGCGAGCATGGACCCGAAGCAGATGGATGCTAGCAGCCAGCTGTGCCGAGCTGGCTGGGGGAGGCTGGGGTCCAGCGTGCAGGTGGAGAAAGATTTCCTTGTGAAGTTCCTGGAGAGAGACGCTGGAGGGTAGCGTGGGCTGGGGAGAACATGTGGGCTGCCAGCAGGGGTGGGGGGGGGGGCTGGGGCAGAGCCTTCACTTCTGGGCTTGGGCAGGTGTGGGCGAGTTTGGGGCAGGTGGGGGTCTGTGTGGAAGCAACGTGGCTCAGGCCTGGGTTTGGGCATGCCCTGAAATAGGTTAAGGTGTGTGTGTGTGT